>NC_071994.2:16031818-16334848 GCF_028885655.2 Pongo abelii
TTTTTTTTTTTTTTTAGACGGAGTCTAGCTCTTTTGCCCAGGCTGGAGTGCAGTGGCACAATCTCGGCTCATTGCAACCTCCGCCTCCCAGGTTCAAGTGATTCTTCTGCCTCAGCCTTCCGAGTAGCTGAGACTACAGGCATGCGCCACCATGCCCGGCTAATTCTTATATTTTTAGTAGGGACAGTGTTTCACCATATTGGCCAGGCTGGTCCCAAACTGCTGACCTTGTGATCCGCCTGCCTCGGCCTCTCAAAGTGTTGGAATTACAGGTTTGAGCCATCGCGCCCAGCCCTCATATGCAATTTTTATGGTAGAAACTGAGAGGTTGAATTGCTGTTTCTAGGGAATGTCTAGCCATCTATATAACAGGGCACCTATCACGTTACACTTTTTGGAAGAATGATATTAATGTTACTCCCTTTTGATGGGCTCTTTATATGTATCCCTTTAATCCTTGAAACAACACTGTTAGATTGGGTTATTTTCCTTATTTATGTACAAAATACTACATATGACAGAAAGGCTCCTTACATACACTATTTCTCTTTCAGTTCTCACAACCACACTATGAGAGAAATTTTCATCATTTTTATGTGAGATAAGATATATAAGGCTGGAGAGGACGTGAAGTAAAATATACTCTGGCATACACTAATAAATTAAGAACATCTCAAGTGCATATTTACAAGACACCAAGGTCATTCACTGAAAATACACATTTTCACTTGTGTGCTTGGTACCACTCAGAGACAAAGAAGAAAATATTAAAGCAAATTCTTTCAAAAACTGCCTAAATATTTTCTCTAGTCAGGCATGATGTAAGTGCAGAAAGAGAAAAGAGAACTAACTGGCTTGCTTCTGCTAAATAGAATCAGTTTTAATAAGATTGCCACCTAAGTTATTTACCAGGAGTGATGAGCTGTATATAACATAGCATTATTCAAAAGTAATGAATTTATTAATGGAGAAATTTTGTAAATTTTTTTCATAAATGACCATAAAACAAGGAAGAAACCAAAATGTTAAAACATAAACAGAATTGAATTAATAATGAATAAGTAATGCTTTCCAAAGTTAATGATAGCAAGGAAGCTCTACCCAGCTTACAGTCCCTGTCTACACTCAGCTAAAGGACTGACCAGCTGTGCCATAGGCTCTAGCGAAGGAAAACAGTCTTGAGTGTCCATGTACCAAGTATCAGGGGTTGCGGGAGCAGTTAATAAAGAGAGGGATAGATGTTTTAAAGTCTACCCCTGGATTAAGCCACGTAAGAAAAGACTGCCACACAACATTGCATCAGAATCTACAAAGAATGATTTATACTGAAAGACTCTAGAAGAAATAGACTCTCTGACAACTGTCTTCTTCACTACAATTTTCCTGTATTCATCCTATTAACAATCTGTACTGTATCATTGAACATGGAAACATAAACTCTTTCCACGTTGGCCACTAACAAGTTTTGAGTGAAATTTGTGGGACATCTGTAGCAAGAAGTTTAGTCACTCTGGGAGCACTTTTTTTTTTTCTTTTTTTTGAGACGGAGTCTCGCACAGTTGCCTGCGCTGAAGTGCAGTGGCGCGATCTCGGCTCACTGCAAACTCCGCCTCCCAGATTCAACCTATTCTCCTGCCTCAGCCTCCTAAGTAGCTGGAATTACAGTCGCCTGCCACCACACCCGGCTAATTTTTTGTATTTTTTAGTAGAGATGAGGTTTCACTACTTTGGCCAGGCTGGTCTCAAACTCCTGACCTCATGATCCATCCGCCTCGGCCTCCCAAAGTGCTGGGATTACAGGAGTGAGCCACCGCGTCCGGCCTTTTATTTTTATTCCTGGCTCTTCTCTGCATCTCTGTTTTTGCTTTTATCATTCTTTATTTATTTATTTATTTATTTATTGAGATGGAGTCTCTCTCTGTCGCCCAGGTTGGAGTGCAGTGGCACGATTTCGGCTCACTGCAAGCTCCGCTTCCTGGGTTCATGCCATTCTCCTGCCTCAGCCTCCCGAGTAGCTGAGACTACAGGTGCCCGCCACCACACCTGGCTAATTTTTTTGTATTTTTAATAGAGACGGAGTTTCACCGTGTTAGCCAGGATGTTCTGGATCTTCTGACCTCCTGATGCGCCCGCCTCGGCCTCCCAAAGTGCTGGGATTACAGCCCTGAGCCACTGAGCCTGGCCTAAATTTTTTATTTTGTATATTTTATATATCTTTGCAGAATGCTTGCTTAAATATTTTGGAGCAAAGTAGAATATAATAAAGTCCAAGATTTTGCTTTACCCAGAAAGATGATGCATTAAAAAGAGAATGTGTCATGGTTCTTTTGGTAACAAATACCAGAAATGTCAATCCACTGCCACCAGAAGAAAAGAAATCATAAATGCCCACTTTAGAAAGTCAATTAGGATAGGAATTCGAAGAATTGTGCTTGTTTCTTACTCAAATTGTGTGTCTTTTTAGATAAAGTAGACATCCAAGTGTCTTCATGTATATAATGGAAATATTAATAGCTGTTCTTCCATCATATAAATTACCTGTACAAGTTTGAGTAAGGGTCAAACTAAATAATGTAAGTAAAATAAATTTTGTGAACTATGAAATCAATGAAACTTCTAACACGTGTAAAGTGAACCCTCAAGTGTGTTTTGAATCTCTCTACATTTTGTGGTTTCTTGGATCCAATTAAAATAAGAAGGAAAATAATTTTTTAAAAGAAACCACAGAACAGCATCATAACCTAATTTTTGGTAAAATCATCCATCTAATGTGGAACTGCCCCCTTTCTGTCAGGATTATGACTTTAGTACTTCTATTTATGATAATTTTAACAGGACCACAACTCCCTTTTTGTGACAAAAACTGCTAAAACTGCAGGGAAAGATAGACTGCTAAAAATCTGAAAACCTATGGCGATAACTCCTAATGAAGATGGTCTCTAATATCTGCTCAAAGATACTAAGTCCTTTAATCATCCCTAAATCAAAGCATAAAATCAAACTGTAAGGGAGCAAATGAAGACCCTCTTCCCTTTATCAATTGCTCAATGTCAGTTTAAGAGATTTTGACAAACACTTCGACAAATACTTTTACCTTCAATGAAACTAACACATTCTCCTACCTATAGAGATGTGGAGTAGAGTCAGGAATAAAACAATAGTAAAACACACATGTTGTTTTACTACTTTTCCATGTGCTGAGATATAAATATCATACTATTGTTCTCACTGACAGTTTGCTGAGGAAGAGAATATACCAGGTGAAGGTGATTATTATTTGAAATGGAAAACTACATACAGTGATAGTCAAGAATACAGTATGGGCTCAATAAACAATGTGGAATGAGTTGGCAGGTCTTAGAGGACATTCCAGGCAGCTTTTCATATTTATTTTCACTGCCAAGTATTATCAATGTTATTTGTAAAGAATCACAGGAAATCCTACCATCCACCCTTCTGAGGGCACTAAAGGGCATATGTGTTTGAAGCTTTGACCACTGCCTTTCAATAATGATTGTGGTCAGCTGAAAAATAAGCCCTCCTCTTTTATTAACTGATGAAGTCCCCAATTCTTATCATATACAACGTATGATAAAATCCACTCCTATACCTGTCTCTCCAGCCTCTGCTCAAACCACAGCCACCTCTGTAATCTGTAGTCATCCTAGACTTCCCAACATTATCTCCATTCTCTTTCAGTATGTCTCAGTCTCTGTCTCTCTATCTGTGATATGGTTTGGATATGTGTCTTTTCCAAATCTCCCTTTGAAATGGGATTCCCAGTGTTGGAGGTAGGGCCTGGTGGGAGGTGACTGGATCATAGGGGCGAATCCCTCATGAATGGAAGAGCACCATCCCCTTGGTGATAAGTGAGTTCTTGCCCAGTTAGTTCACCTGAGAGCTGGTTGTTTGAAAGAGTTTGGGACATCCACCTTCTCTCTCTCTCTCGCTCCCACTCTCGCCATGCGATGTGTGATGCACCTGCTCCCCCTTTGCATTCTGCCATGATTCAAAGCTTCCTGAGGCCTCTCCAGGAGCAGACGCTGGTGCCATGCTTTGTATAAAGCCTGCAGAACTGTGAGCCAATTAAACCTATTTTCTTTACAAATTACAGAGCCTCAAGTGTTCCTTTATAGCAATTTAAAATGGACTAAAACAATCTGTCTCTGTCTCTGTCTCTGCCTTTCTATCTCTCTGTCTCTATTTATGACTCACTCTGTCTCTCTATCTCTGTCTTCCTGTCTCTGTATCTCTATCTGTGGTCTATCTCTCTGTTTCTTTTTTCTCTGTTTCTGTTCTCTGTCTCTATGTCTATCTCTTTGTCTTTCTCTTTCTGTATATATCTCTGTCTCTATCTCTATATATCTGTCTATTTCTATCTCTGTCTCTGTCATTCCTCTCTGTTCTTCTTTGTTTATCTTTGTCTCTGACTCTGTTTTTGTCTCTTCTTTCTCTGTCTCTCTCTCTTTGTGTCTGTTTCTGTTTCTCTCCGTATCTCTGTCTCTCTCTCTCTGTTTCTCTGTCTCTGTCTCCATGTGTGGCTCTTTGTCTCTGAATCTCCATCTCCCTCTCTGTCTGTCTTGGAGGGCCATGCTGATCCCCAGGGCCACATTGAGTTCCTTGCTGTGTTCTCTCAGCATCTTGAACTTCTCTTTCACATAGTGCATCGTGTTCAATGTCTGCCCTTGAATGACTCTATAATCTTCATGACAAAGCAACTGGTGCCTGACTCAGTATTTGCTCAACAAATTTGGGGAGGAGTACATTATTAATTTGACTGTACCTCACAACATTTTTAGAGCTATCCGTGATCTCCTAGTGACTACTCTACCCACTCTCCTCTGTTTACAAGCAAATAACTGGAGCTCCCAGTGGGGAAATAATTTGCTAATGTCTCACAGCTGGTTAATGAAAGCACTCGTTTCTGGCCCAGCAATCTTTCCACTTATCACACAACAGCTGGGTGTTGCTTGTTGACAACTTATCCAAGAGGAGGTGAAAGGTTCTAGAAGGAAGAATGCAGTACGGTCTGAAAACCCTTCCTCCACTGTTTGGCGACTCTGATTTCCTGTGGCTTGGGAAACTTCTTCTTCTCATCATAATTATCATGCCTCAAATGGAAGAAACTGTAAGAGAATATACGGACTGGCAGTTTTCAAACTGTGTTCCAGGGATCCCAGGCCTGCTCTGAGAGGTGAGGAGGAAGTGAACCTCTGGGCTTTGGCACCCTGCTTCCTGTTCAACCGAGGGAGCTCCTCTTTTATATGTTTTATATTTTTGGTTTTCATGTAAGCTTACATGGGGAAAGAAAGGCTCTACAGCTGAATAATGCTTATAATCCACAAATTTAATATAATCCTCTAATTTTGTAAGTGAGAAAATGAAAGCCCAGAGAAAGGAAGCAATTTGCAAGATGGTGGCAGAGCTAGGATTCACACCGACTGCTCCTGACTCCTCATGTCCTGACCATAATCTTTCCTCTCTGTGAAGAATTCCTTCATATTATCTCACCCACCATGAAAGTAAAGGAGAAGAACATTGCAGAGATCTGGCTCTTGTTAACATCCTACTGCCAGTGAAGTTAGTCTCCAGATCTTTCTCTACCCTAAGACCTCAATTCTCTCTTTTTCTCTCCCCACTTCACTGATGCAATCACCAGCTGCTCTTTTGCCCTCTCCCGAGGCTGCTGGTCCTGTGTACAATGTTCAAGGGGGTGATGGAACTGTCTTGGGAGTCAAGAAGGCTTATGACCACATAGGTGTGACGTTTTTGTTCACATTGTTCCCAAACCAAGAAATTACCATAAACACTGGTTCAGCATAAGGCCTCATATACTCAGCATATTCAGTATAAGTTTATTCAGTATATTGAGTCTAAGTCCTCATATACTGGTAGAGTAGGCCTCAGCAGAGGCAAAGCTAAAACAAATTTGGAGGGACAGTTCCATAAACCAGAGCAAACCAGCCTCCCACAGCAAACAACCCCAGTGGAAATGCAGCTCAAGACTCATAAGTTACAAACCACACAAGGAAGCAAGTCACAAAGGGGAAGTATCAGCAGAAACAAAACACGGGAAAATTTCCACATCATGACCTGGATTCAACAAGATATTCTTTTTTTTTTTCAAGTAAAACATCATGGTCATAATTTTTAGTTGAAGAAGTTTGTTATCACTGGATTGCAGAATCACAGACCGTGTGTCATTCAGATGCTGGAGAGAATCTCAACAAGCTTTTTTATTTTACAGATGGGGAAACAGAGACTCAGAGAGGGGAAGTGACTTGTCTAAAGTCACCCTTAGGTTAGTGGGAGAATGAGGAATAGAATCAAAGTTGCCAGGTTTCTAGCCCTGTGTTACTTTTTCTGTCCCACGAGGCCCTAATTTCTCAAGGTAAAAATTAAAAATCTAGCTTCAAGAGAGGACCAGTAGAAAAGAGAGACAGAAAGACCTAGCAAGGATCTAGGAAAAGCTGGAGTGAGGATCCTAGTTCTAATTAGCAAAGCTCCTATTTGGCTCTCTAATAACTAGAAATTTTAAATAAATGCCTCCTGTCTTGTCTTTGCATTATGCTGACCTGGTTCTCTTTCCTAGTTTTCCCCTACTTAGTCCTTCTCCTGCCGTTGCCATAATAAAAGTGTTATTACAATTGGGGCAAGTCAGGTTCTGTGATAGTTTCTCCTTCCTTCCCAACGTCTGCCCCACCCGGCTTCTATATCTATGTAGGAGGGTTAGGAACAGGGAGAGGGGTAAGACCAGGTACCTTTAGGACAGCCTCATTAGCTGCAGATATCAGGCAAAGATGGGAAGCAAGGTGGGTATGGAACTGGCTATGGGTTCAGCCTTGCAGGGCCAGAGCCTTGAAGACCAGATCAGATGTAAATAAGGCCAAAGCTTTTGGCATAGAGGAGCACTGTCTTTAGGCTTTGTAATTGATTCATTATATAAGACATCAGGTTTACACCATCCCAGGTTTACCAAGGATATAACTTCAGACCAGAAAACCAATTCTTTTATAGTAAGAAACACAAATAGCACAAACTAGACCCAGGGTAACTGTTCAAAAATATTGAAGTAAATTGAAATAAAAATTTCATAATAATGTTACTTAAGCTTGAGTATTCCATCTCAATGAGTCATGGCCTGCTTTTTCAGGGAAATGTTTGAGAAACGCTGTCAGATTTGTCTGTTTTATTCACGTCTTTATTCATTCAATATAAGCAAACTATGTACCAAACACTGCTACATTCCAAGAAGAGAATGATAAACCAGTGACACAGTCCTCTGCCATTAAAGAGCTTACATTCACTAGAGGAGTCAAACAAAAAGTCAATTGAAATACAGAGTAATAATGCAAGTGGTGCTATTGGAGCATGTAAGAGGAAAATTCTGGTATTATTTAATGCCCTATCATTTAATAACGCTTTATTGGGAGGTGCAATCCAAGGGCAGCAAATATGAGGGAGCAAGGGAGATAAGGTAGAGAAGGAGAGGAAGCAAATCTAGAGGGGTGTATTACTGAGCTGATCGCAGCTCAGTGAAAAACACAGGTGGTTAATATCTTTAACCAGACCATACGTAACCACCAGGGCTCGGGACAGTCCGCTGGAGGAAGAAAGGAGAGGAATCTCTCCTGTATCTCAGCTCTAATACATCAGTGTTCACTGCCCTGTGGAATTAAGTCCTCTTAACTTCTGGACTGTGCAGCACCTCTGGCCAGCCACTGGAGAAGCCAGATGCCACACACAATGACTCGGTGCTTCAGTGGAGTCCAGATATGATGAGAGGAACCAGAATCTCTTTGAGGTCCTTCATGTTTAGGGTCTTCAGATAAAGTACAAGATGCTCAGTTAAAATTGAATTTTTGATAAACAATTAATAATTCTTTTATTCCCCAAGTATTGCATGAGACATTTTTATACTAAAAAACATATTCACTGTTTATGTGAAATTCAAATTTAATTGGGTTTCCTGAATTTGTATTTGTTAAATCTAGCAACCCTACTCTTGCTGGACTTGCATAGGAACCACTGGGGAGGGGGAGATTATGCCAGAGCCCAGGCCTCTTCCTGGGAGAGAGGCAAGTGGTTTTGGAGGTGAGGGGATGGAGGACAACCTGGGAATCTACACAGAGGGAGTAGCCAAGGGCTTGGGAAGCTGGTGCTGCTGATGGAATCTAGGGAGGCACATAAATTGTTATCTTACAACATAGGCCTATGGATTCAACAGTGGCTTCTAGGAAGAAATCATGTTTAAACTGAAATATGAGGACAAGCAGAAATTAGCTTGGAGAATTTAGGAAGTAGCCCAATCTAGATAAACAGCAGGCACTGCCCAGGTGCTAGAGAGAGCACTTCAGGTTTGAGTCACTGCCCCCACGCATCTTTTTGCCTGCCCCTCAAAAGATAGCTCTTCAATTGAGGTTGCCTCTACAACCCTTCCTAATGCTCACTGCAAAATTTTCTTACATATTAAATTGTCCCTAAGTTTGTAAATATTTCCCACTTATGTTAGGTTGAAATTGAGGAAAGCCTCACAGCTCTCCCAGGAAATTGGGCGTCTCCTGCCTCACAGTTATCATGTAGGGCAGGACTCTTCTGGGTCATGTAGGACTTCAGAAAAAAATCTCCACATTGAAGGATTGTGGAAATATTGAAATATTTTCTTCTTGAAAGTTAACTGGTGCTTCTTCAAGCACATTAATTGCCCTATTCATCTTGATCTCTGACCTGAAAACCACTGAAATTCTCCAGTAACAAAAAAAAATTGACCCAACAGGAGGCCTCTGGGACCCTTGCATTGTGATCCTCATTCATTCCAATTAGTCAGCAAACAAGATAGATACAGTCACAACCTCACAGGACCTCTAGGCTCATGGCCATCTAAAGCTACCATCTTATTATGCTTGGATACGATATACAGCATCACTGCCAAGACAGTCACAGCATAGAAGAAGAATGCGATCAGCCACCAGAAGATCAAACAGATCATTTGGGATCAGTTGAAGCAGGAGTGTTTTAAGATCAGAACTGTCTTCACAGGAGCTAGGGAGCCCCCATGCTCTGGATGCATCCAAGCAGAGGTTGGATGACCACTTTGTCAGACTTTATTGGAGGATGTTAAATCATTGGCTGGGAGGACAGGTCCTTTTCAATTATGGGATTCTATAATTCTATCATTCTAAATTGAGGGTCAGTAAACTACAGACTATATGCCAAATCCAGCCTCAACTTATTTTTAAAAAGATTGATTGGAACACACTCATGCTCATTGATTTTCCTGTCACCTACTTTTGTACTATAGTGGCAGAGCTAGGTAGTTACCACAGAGACCATTTGATTGCAAAGCCCAGAATATTTACTAGCTTCTCATTTATAGAAAAAAGTTTGGCAACCCCATTGTAAAGCACTCCTAAAATGAATTTTTTGATAAAGCAACCAATCACTTCTTATTTACCTTGTCATTAATCCAGATGACATTGCAACCAGATTGTTTTTCTTAAAGAGATTCATACTTTTGTTTAGGATATTAGTAAACAATAGTTAGGTGGTCTCTCTGAGTCAATATGACTTCTCATACTGTCAAATCCGTAACTGAGGAGGAAAGTCAAGCTTCTGAGATGCTCTAACATGCCTTTCCCCCCACTCCCATCCTGAAGACTGTACAGCAAGCAAAGCTGAGAGCTGATATACATTGAGCTCCTGCCTGCACCATGTTGAGATTTACATGGATGATTGCAGTCAGTCCTCTTAGCAACTTCATCTACTGTATAGAGGAAGCTCCTATTGTTTGTGTTTCACAGTTGGTAAGATGAGGGCTTACGGAAACTCCAGGACTTGCACAAAGTCATCTATTGAGCCAGAATGTTGCCTGTATTTCAATTCTGAAACCTCTAGTTTCCATCTATATTTGTTAGTCTAGCAGTTGAGATATTTGAGTGACTAGCAAAGCAAGAACAAAGTTTAGGGACTGAATAGACTCACAGTCCAGGCTTTGCTCTTAATCTCATATTAAGATTACCAATAAATAGGAGAGGCAATGTGAACATTTCGATAGAGGACCCAAAGCTCCAAATTCTATATAATTCTGTGATAGAAGAATCACCTCACTTAAATTGCTTGTTTTCACCTTAATTTATTCATGGTTATTTCAGGCAGAAAGAAAAATGGTGGGAATTTTACTTTGCTTCTTCTCAAAGTTTATCTGAATATCCCAGTGTAAAAGAAGAAAAGATTGAACGTAAGACTGATTTTATGTTATCTAATAATGAAACAAATTTAGAAATATGAAGTCTGACAGCAGTTAATCCAGAGAGACCAAATGCAACTCCATCACTGCTTTTATTCATATCTTCCTTAAGAAGGAAGTTACATGAGAGGGAACAAGTGGAGACTGAGAAATGAGGACATAAGAGAAATTCCACTGTGTTTCCAGTCCTGTGTGTGCAAAGCTCTTCATACTAAACTGTTTTCAGCTGAAGGATAATGCAAGAGGTACTTTTTATATTAGGCTAATGTTATTTGGGAGCCTGAAGGCAGATGGGCAGGGGAAGTGAGTTGGTCCTAATGCTCAATCTTTGTAGAGTGTAGCTTGGAGGATAGACGGAGAGGAAACAATGGCTCTCAGGGCTTACTCTGTCTCCTAGATTCTTCAAATGACCAATAACAGATGCTCAAGGAGTATTTATTTAATGAATTGATGAATTAGGCTTTCACTAGAATGTCCTAGAGAACTGTGTTGAGAATGATGTTGAGGCAACCTCAAGGCTCAGTGGAAATCAGGGGTATGACTGCTCAGTGATGTCTGCCATGACATGGAATAGGAGTGTGGAAGCCTACAGGCTAAAAAGGCTAAGCTTTTGCCACATCAGGGTGTCCTTCTTATTTTTCTTTTCTTTTCTTTTTCTTTTTCTTTTCTTGTCTCTTCTTTCTTTTCTTTCCCTTCCTTCTTTCCTTCCTTCCTTCCTTCCTTCCTTCCTTCCTTCCTTCCTTCTTTCCCTCCTTCCTTCCTTCCTTCCTTCTTGCTTTCTTGCTTTTTTTTTTTCCCAGTGTCTCACTATGTTAGCCAGGCTGGCCTTGAACTCCTGGGCTCAAAGGATCCTCCTGCTTCAGCTTCTTGAATAGCTGAGACTATAGGCTCACACCCTTAAACCAACTCCTCTTCAGTCCAGTGGAAGTACCACCTCAAATCACTGACATGTGTCCTCCAAATCTAAATTTGCAAATGCCAAAGAGAAAAAAAGGAGCAGAAAGGGAATAACTGATGATGAGAAAATGGATCAAGGAAAGTGGAAGAGAGAGGAAGAAAAAGAGTGCTAATAGAAAACAGAAATGAAATGGCTTAGGCCATCAAATTCTGGCCTAGCTTTTAATGGGAATATGCAACATTTCACATGGGCCTTCTACTTTCACCCTTCAGATTAAAAGGAGTCATGAAATCACTATGTTCTTAGTTTTGTGGTCAGATCACCAAATGATCCTGGTGGAAAGAAGAGCCTCTGAGGGGAAGAAGCTGACAACGCAACTCTTAAAACGTCAGGCTAGGAATCAACTGTTCAGAAAGGAAAATACTGCCACTTTGTTCACTGATACTTTCCAGATTTTCCATAACAAAGTTTACTCCAAAGTCTATACAAGCCATAGTTCTCTGATCTACTTAGTGATTATTTAACTATCAGTTTTCACGCTGGTCTCCTAGATTCCCACTGAAAGGGAATTGTCCCAGCAAATGCAACTAGACTTTGCTCCCCATTTTAGACCACAGGTGAAATGCAGAAGTAGGAAACACCTGGACTAGTTCCAAGCCCACACAGAAGCGAACCTCAGACATGAATCACGGTTTGGCTCTGAATGAGATGGTGTCAGAAGGTTGCATGGGATCAAACAGAGAAAGAAAGCAGATGTGGGACTTCCTTCTTGCCTCTTTTTGGAGGAAGTGAAATCGCCCTTCAGCAATGCAGATGCAAAGTTTTTGTAGACAAGATGCCTCTTTCTTTTAGAGATGAGTGTTAGCCACAGGCCATTACTCCTCAAGTCTGACCATCTGGGGAGGTTATGTGACTGCATATGCATTCTAGTAAAAGAAAAAGCAAAGGAAATTTCTGGTGAACAGAATAAAACAGAAAAGTTGTGGGTAAAATGCACTGGTCACCACATCCTCACATGTGACTGTTATGAGCAGTTCTTCTGCTCCTGGTATGTAAAATTAAGTTAAGCCAAATTTCCCATCATTTGCACTTCTCCTTTCACTGTTTCCCAGAGAATTGGAAAGAGAACTTCCCTGAGCACAGCAGTCACAGAATCCATAGGCTTTGGGTCATTTCAGGAATATAAAAATTCCAAACTAAGTTTTTTTGTTTGTTTGTTTTCTTGACAGTCTCACTCTGTCTCGCAGGCTGGAGTGCAGTGGCGCGATCTCAGCTTACTGCAACTTCGGCCTCTTGGGTTCAAGCAATTCTCCTGCCTCAGCCTCCCGAGTAGCTGGGATTACAGTTGTGTGTCACCACCACATCTGGCTAATTTTTTTGTATTTTTAGTAGAGATGTGGTTTCTCCATCTTGGCCAGGCTGGTCTTGAACTCCCGGCCTCAAGTGATCCATCCACCTCGGGAAAATTTTTTTGTATTTTTAGTAGAGATGTGGTTTCTCCATCTTGGCCAGGCTGGTCTTGAACTCCCGGCCTCAAGTGATCCATCCACCTCGGATTCCCAAAGTGCTGGGATTACAGGCATGAGCCACCCTGCCTGGCCTGTTTCTTTTGTTTTTTACATGGTTGTGCATTGGTTATTTTCCTGAGCACAAAAGTGATGATTACCCAATACCCATCATTGTTTGGTACTTAATAGGCTCTGAATACAAATTTCTTAAGTTAATAAATACATGCTCATTTTATTTATTACACAATAAATACACTCAAAAAACACAGAAAAGAGGAAAAAATTAAAATAATTTAGAAAAACCTCCCAACCAGATGTAATTACTCTCTATGCATTGGCGTACATCCCTCTAGTTATGTACATAGTTGGGGTCATGCTGAACGTTGTCTGTTTTTTCGTAACATTATTATCAGAGATATTTGAACCAGAATAACTCCATCTCGAATAGGGGCTGGGTAAAAGAAGGCTGGGCTGCATTCCCAGAGGGTTAAGTATTCTAAGTCATGGGATGAGATAGAAGATCGGCATAAGATACAGATACAGATCACAAAGATCTTGCTGATGAAACAGCACACAGGAAAGAAGGCAGCCAAAACCCACCAAAACTAAGATGGCGACAAGAGTGAACTCTGGTCATCCTCATTGTTTATTATACGCTAATTATAGTGCATTCGCATGCTAAAAGATATTTCCACCAGTGCCGTGACTGCCAATTTCCAGAAGTTACCCTGTATAGTCTAAAAAGGAGAGGAACCCTCAGTTCTGAGAAGTGCCCACCTCTTTCCCAGAAAACTCATGATTAATCCACCTCTTGTTTAGCATGTAATTAAGAAATAACAATAAGTATCCTTAATCAAGCAGCACATACTTTTGCTCTGCCTATGGAGTAGCCATTCTTTTGTTTCTTTACTTCTCTAATAAACTTACTTTCAGTTTACTCTGTGGACTTGCCCTGGTCCTTCTTGCACAAAGTCCAAGAACTCTCTCTTGAGGTCTGCATTGGGAACCCTTTCCAGTAACATTATGGCATAAGAATTTCTCATGTTATTAAAATAGTTTTAAATAATTGTGATGGCTATACAATATTTTGTCTTATGGGTACAATGTAATTTTACCCTTGTTGGCTCTTTCCGCTATTTTCATTTTTTTTCCTATGATAAAATGAAGACAAAGCCATAGAAGAAATAAAAAAATACAGTGACTAGATGTCTGGAGACATAGGAACACCTGAATATAGAATTGTCTGTATTAACCTTGCTTGTATTCTCATTTCAGGAGAGTGAGCTCTCAATAGGGTCTACTAAAGAGAAAGCAGAGGGTAAAAAATTGTCAGCTTGTCTCCAAAGCAGTGTGAGAGTATTCTAATTTTGATGAACCATCCCAGAAATAGTTTGAAGAGAAGTATGTAGGTATTTCAACAGACTTATTGGAAGTACTCAAGGGCATTCAACTCTCGTTTTTCTAATTCTGGGATCATGCTGCTGAGGTATAAATTTGTGGCTAACTGATTTATAAATTAACTAGAACATCCGGTGCAAAGGTTTTGTTCTCTAGCCAAATACAGAGTAGGCACTGGTTCATAAATTAATCCCTCTTGGGTGGCTGGTGTCAGTTCCCAGAAGCATGATAACTGTGGCACAAATAGACCCAGAATGGCCAGGTGTGGTGGTGCATGACTGCAGTCCCAGATTCCTGGGAAGCTGATGTGGGAGGATTGCTTGAATCCATGAGTTCTGGGCTGTAGTGTGCTATGCCAATTGGGTGTCTGCACTAAGTTCAGCATCAATATGGTGACCTCCTTGGAGCAAATCACCAGGTTGCCTAAGGAGGGCCAAATGGGTCCAGGTTGGAAATGGAGCAGGTCAAAACTCCCATGCTGATTAGTAGTGGGACCATGCCTATGAATAGCTACTGCACTCAAGCCTGGGCAATAAGCAAGACCCTGTCTTGGAAAAAAAATAGACCCAGAATGCAGTATTTCTAGATTTACAGAACACCATCATGGTTTTGATAATAACTGGTGAAGCCCAGCCTGGGAAGCAAGGTAACTAGCCTCATTCTTTCTAAAAACACTTCTTAGCTGCATTAATAACCAACAGAGGAATTCAATTCCTTGGAACCTTCCTTCCAGGATGCATACAGGTGATGGTGTAGTGATACCTGTGAATTGCAACATGACTTTTTCAGTCTCAGTACTGTATCTAGTTCATGGTATAATCTTGGGAATGTTAAGGATGCAATTGGGAGCTTCATTAAGTCCTCTGGATTCCCTGGCTACCACTAAGTGTGCTAAGACACAGCCTAATTGTCCCAAAGAATTAACAGAGTTGGGTTTCAATCAAACCTGGCACCATTGTTTTAAATTAGGGGCTCTAATAGAGCTGGCATTGGAACTTGAAAAGAAACTCATGTAATTATATTCTTATAATGATACAGCAAATGAATTGTTGCTTTTAGAAAAAATATTGGGTAATGAAGAGCCACATTCTTTTTTATGCACCTAAACTGATTACACACACTTAGCAATGGAACAAAAAATTAAAGGTATAACAGGTACCAACTTCATGCAAACTGCACACACACAGAGGATATATAAATGTGTGTACACATACATGTATGTTCCTTGGCCCCTGTCTGCCGTTGATAAATCAAAATCTAGGTAATAGTGTGGTTTTGTCTTGAACATTTCTATCTGAATGAAAACAACACAGTGTAGGGGTTCCTTGCCCTCATTTTGAATGCTTAGGACAATGCAAATTGGGGTTTCGCAGCATATTGCAACCGAATCCTCTTCAGGCCCTGTCAGCTGTGCTCCAGACAATGCCATCCCCGAAGACAGAATTGCTATGTTTCATAACAGTGAAACCCACAGGACAAGTGTCCAAGAGTTTCACTCCTTGCTTTTGTGGAAACAGCCTCCACCCTCAGGCAAAGAGGCAACCCAGGGTTGGCCTTGACTAACAGCTTGCATAGGTATGATGGAGCCAGGGTGTTTCAGTAAGGGTGGTGTGGTCATTTGCCTCTGCATTTATAGTAAAAGAAAACTGATATTGGAGTCCCAAGAGACAGCAGTCAGGGAAAATATGAAACATCAAGTCCAAGAGAATAAGCAAAAAGCAAAGCCAAACTTTCTGGTGGAGGAAGCAGTAGGGTGTGGGGTCAGGATTTTTTTCTAAGTGCACACCCCTGCAGCAGAGTAACCAGCCAGAGCTGGGGGAAAATTAGGATAGTTATCTGTTAGGCATGTAGGGCTGTGTTTGCATGTTTAGTATGGCATAAACTCTTCAAAGACCTGATGGTCTTTAATATTCCAACCAACTCTCGTTTCCCCATTTTGTAATTAAATTAGCTTAAAGAGGAACTTGTAGCTTTTAGAGAACTGATGAGTTTTCCGCTTCATCATCTGCTTCTGTTTTCTCCATTTTAGTTTGCCCAAAGCTTGCTGGCCACTGTGTAGGGCTGGTGAGTGGCTGGGGGTGTCTGAGCCATGAACAACTTCAGGGCCACCATCCTCTTCTGGGCAGTGGCAGCATGGGTTACATCAGGCAAGCCTTTGGGAGAGATGGACGAAGTTGGAGTTCAAAAATGCAAGAATGCCTTGAAACTACCTGTCCTGGAAGTCCTACCTGGAGGTGGCTGGGACAATCTGCGGCATGTGGACATGGGACGAGTTATGGAATTGACTTACTCCAACTGCAGGACAACAGAGGATGGACAGTATATCATCCCTGATGAAATCTTCACCATTCCCCAGAAACAGAGCAACCTGGAGATGAACTCAGAAATCCTGGAATCCTGGGCAAATTACCAGAGTAGCACCTCCTACTCCATCAACACAGAACTCTCTCTTTTTTCCAAAGTCAATGGCAAGTTTTCCACTGAGTTCCAGAGGATGAAGACCCTCCAACTGAAGGACCAAGCTATAACTACCCGAGTTCAGGTAAGAAACCTCATCTACACAGTCAAAATCAACCCAGCCTTAGAGCTAAACTGGAGTTTTAGGAAGGAGCTCCTTGACATCTCTGACCGTCTAGAGAACAACCAGACGAGGATGGCCACCTACCTGGCAGAACTCCTGGTCCTCAACTATGGCACCCATGTCATCACCAGTGTCGATGCTGGGGCTGCTCTTATTCAGGAGGACCACATCAGGGCCTCCTTCCTCCAAGACAGCCAGAGCAGTCGTAGTGCCGTGACTGCCTCTGCTGGACTTGCCTTTCAAAACACCGTGAACTTCAAATTTGAGGAAAACTATACCTCACAGAATGTCCTCACCAAGAGCTACCTCTCAAACCGAACCAACTCCAGGGTGCAGAGCATCGGAGGGGTTCCTTTTTATCCAGGCATCACCCTCCAGGCCTGGCAGCAGGGTATCACCAACCACCTGGTGGCCATCGACCGCTCTGGCCTGCCGCTGCATTTCTTCATCAACCCCAACATGCTGCCTGACTTGCCAGGCCCCCTGGTGAAGAAGGTGTCAAAGACGGTGGAAACTGCTGTGAAGCGCTATTACACATTCAACACCTACCCTGGCTGCACAGATCTCAATTCTCCCAACTTCAATTTTCAGGCCAACACTGATGATGGCTCCTGCGAGGGGAAAATGACCAACTTCTCTTTCGGTGGGGTTTATCAGGAATGCACTCAGCTCTCAGGGAATAGGGATGTCCTCCTCTGCCAAAAGTTGGAGCAGAAGAATCCACTCACTGGTGATTTCTCCTGCCCCTCTGGCTACTCCCCGGTGCGCCTGTTATCCCAGATCCACGAGGAGGGTTACAACCACCTGGAGTGTCATCGAAAGTGCACTCTCCTCGTCTTCTGCAAGACCGTGTGTGAAGATGTGTTCCAGGTGGCAAAAGCTGAATTCAGGGCTTTTTGGTGTGTGGCCAGTAGCCAGGTACCTGAAAACTCAGGACTGCTTTTTGGGGGCCTCTTCAGCAGCAAGAGCATAAACCCCATGACAAATGCACAGTCATGCCCAGCCGGCTACTTTCCACTAAGCCTCTTCGAAAACCTCAAGGTATGTGTTTCTCAGGACTATGAGTTGGGAAGCAGGTTTGCGGTCCCCTTTGGCGGGTTCTTTAGCTGCACAGTTGGGAACCCCCTGGTAGATCCTGCCATATCCAGAGATTTAGGAGTACCGTCTCTGAAAAAGTGCCCCGGGGGCTTCAGCCAGCACCTAGCCCTCATCAGCGATGGATGCCAAGTGTCCTATTGCGTCAAATCCGGGCTCTTTACAGGAGGGTCCCTGCCCCCTGCCAGGCTCCCACCTTTCACCCGGCCACCCCTCATGAGTCAGGCTGCCACCAATACTGTCATAGTGACCAATTCTGAGAATGCGAGATCCTGGATTAAAGACTCCCAGACCCACCAGTGGAGGCTGGGAGAACCGATAGAGTTGCGGAGGGCCATGAATGTCATCCATGGGGATGGTGGTGGTCTGTCAGGAGGGGCTGCAGCTGGGGTCACATTGGGGGTCACCACCATTCTGGCTGTTGTTATCACCCTGGCCATCTACGGCACCCGGAAGTTCAAGAAGAAAGCATATCAGGCAATTGAGGAAAGGCAGAGTTTGGTTCCAGGCACTGCAGCAACTGGAGACACCACTTACCAAGAGCAGGGGCAGAGTCCAGCTTAAATCTCTCCCCGAAAATGGTTTTTCTCATCTCCAGTGTGGTCATTGCTGACCACTCTGTTTTCCTAAGCATTGAAATGGCAAGTGCAACCAAAAGTAGGTATATTCGTGACTTCTTGTTTAGGTCTCTGGGCCAGGAAATTCATAATGTTACATGGATAAGGGTGGGACTGGGGAGAGGGAACAGTTGGACTAGAAGCAAAAGCGATTCTGGGACTAAAATAGGAAACAGGTGTCCTTTCCCAATGTGTGTTGCTGTCTTCACCTGAATGCATTTGTGTAAAAATAGCAGAGGGAGAATGTGAACATTTGTATTTGGAAGCTATGAATTTACTCTGAAGTTTGCAGTTGTTTCCAATTTGTGAGCTCTAAGAGTTTCTGCCTGTAAGAACTACTCTCCTTTTAGTTTGATTTTTAAAAAGCTGTCTGAATTTCACACTCTTAGAGCCTGGAAGAGCCCTGAAAAGACACAAGTCTTGCCTGGCTACTGCTTTTTAACTTTGAGGGCTCTGTGTTGACAGACTGTTATCTCCTCAGGGTGACCTCAAACATCTGAAAAGAAAGATGTTGCCTGTGCCAATTCCACTTTTTCCAGCTGCCCCAAGATGAACACTCCCTTATACCAGACCACTCTTGGACTTCTAACTAGTGTCATCAAGTCCTCAGAAAATATTTTAAGTAATAAACTTCTATTAGTGGGTCAAAGAGGAAGGGATGATTTGGAGACAAGGAGTAATGAAAGATGGGTAAAAACTGAAAAAGATTCTGGTGCTAAGTACTACCCCTTCATCTTCCATGGATAGTCATTACCTTTCCCGTCCTCCTGTTCTATGAACACACACACACACACACACCCCACATTTCAATAAGTCTTCATTGTTCTGGATCCTTACTTTTCCTGTCCTCCTGTTATATGAACGAACACACACACACACACACACACACACACACACACACACACACCACATTTCAATAAGTCTGCATTGTTCTATGTCCTTACCTTTCCTGCTCTCCTGTTATATGAACACACACACACACACACACACACACACACACACACACACACACACACCCACATTTCAATGTCTGCATTGTTCTGGGGGTAAAAAAGGCAAGAAGTTAAGTAAGACCACATTTGAGTATTACTTACTCTGTAGAATCAAAACAGAGTAGTTAACACCAATTATGCAAGCTACGTTTTTTTCCAGCAGAAAGGGAGCGGACATGATCAAATCCATGTTTTCAAATGAACTGAAAAAGGCATCCAGCACCACTTATAACACATTTATTTCAGTTCCAGGCTGAGAGCCCTGGGGCATCTAGCAGGATGCATAATTGTCATCTGGCGAGAGTTGGGACTTTGCTCAATTTTAATACCAGTCTCTCCTGATTGTAATTACCTCCACTACTTTCATGATCCCCCTACAATATTTTTTTTAAATGATATATTTATTCACTGAATCAAACGTCATTAATGAGTTATCTTCTGTGGAGGATGACGGTTCCCTTTGTTAATGTTCACAATCAAAATCTTGGGCTGAGAAGAGGCCCTTCACCCAAGGAGTTTGAAGCATCATGGCGTGTGGGAAGGTGGGAACCAGGATACCCATTCATTTCCAACTGAGACACAGAGAAGTGAGTCACAGAATTTGAGCCCTGCTCTCTTGACTGCCCAGAGACACTGATTTCTGTAACCTCTTCACTTGATCCTGCCTCTTAAGCATTAAAACATTCTCCTAAACCTCTGAGTGTTTTGTGGGTTCCGGGTGTTTTGTACGTTTTAGCCAAGCTAACCACTTGTCTGCAAATACTGACTTTCCTATGAATTCTTTGAAGATTACTGAGTCAGAAAGGAAAAATACAGCCCCAAATTCCCAGGCTTTTAATGCATTAACTGCCTATTGAAATGAGAAGTTCTTCACAAACTTGTATTCCCACTAACAAAATTGCACATAAATATGCATTAAAGTATGTACTAAGAAATCCTCTGTCCAACGGCTCATGCATATGAAGTCCGAACATGGGAGTTTGCCAGTTGCATTCATCAAGTCGTTTTGCAGAGTCAGATCCCTGATGGAAGAGCTCACAGGCTCTGCCTTCCAAGTCCTGGGTCCCTAACTGGTGACCTTAGGCTGGGGTCTGTGGGGAGACCAACCCTGGCTTCCAAGAAAACCACATTCCATGGACTATCAGAAATAGACACAGATTTGGGTGACAAAGGTGGCTCTGTATTTGCATTTTATTTTTGTGTTCTTGTCAGTTTGGAGATGATTAATATTAAACATTTATTTGAGAAACAACAGCCTGTAAATGATTTAAACACACACTATACTGCAGTCAGGCAAAGAGACCTTTAAAAGTGAATATTCGTGATTCTAAAAGTGTTTTTTCTCCCACACGTTCACTTACTCATTTTCCCAGCCATGTGATCTGTTCCTTTAGGCAAACAAAGAGTCTAGCCAGGTCAAATGTGTGGGTGGGTAATATGTGGAAAATTTGTTTTTAAGCGGTTGGGGAGGGACTTCCCCCATCCATGGCAGGGCTTGTGGTTGCTTACAGACTCAGGGAGGTAACCCAAATCCCTCACAGATAGGTGCACTAATCTACAAACAGCAGAAGGCCAACAACAGCAACAATTTTGTGGTTGTTCATTTGCCATTTATTGTTCTGCACAGACACCTCATGAGCACCAGGTGGCGATGTCCTCTCGCAGAGCAACACCAAAAGACTTCAAAAACATTCCAGTTACAATCAGAACAATTCACTTAGGACATTCACCTGCCTCTCCCAGAACCCCCAATCTAATGCCGGGGACCACAGAGAAGGAAAGGGGTCAGGGGTCCTTTCTTGTACCAGTGAGCCTTCCCCCAGTTTTCTCATGCACACAACAGTGCAATACCAATACGAGTACTTTTGATCAAGTATAAAACCACAGAGAAGACCAAAATGTACAAAAATGGGAAGAGAATGAAAACACAAAGGCACACGCAGCCACAAATACACAATTAACCTTTTAGGGGATGAGCATCTGACAAGGTTTGTCTCCAATCCAATTTGCCATCCCTGGAGACTCTGGAAGGGAGAAACTAGGCTGCTGGTGCTAAGACCATGAAAGGGAGGGCATGGAATCCCCTACTTGGGCCAGGAGCGCACAGCAGAGCTTCTAGTGGGAAAACACTCTGTGTCAAGGTAGTGGATGCACAGGGCTCGGCTGGCAGGGTTCTCACTGAAATCTAGACCGCACCTTTCCAGGTTGGCACAAGAGAAAGGGCAGAGGAATGCTCCCCGCCTTGCCGGGCACAGTGTTAGAAAGGAAATTCAAGATCCCTACTGCCCGGAAAGCCACACAAGAATAGCATGAGGATGAGGTAGCCCCTACTGAGCATCTGCAGAGAGGACAAGAAATGGGGCACAGACACAATCAAAAGCCCAGGGAAAAAGGCTTGAAGGTATGAAGTCGACCTCTCCAAGTGGTATTGCCACAGGCACAGCGGCTCCCTTTCCATCTTGAGTCCTCTTCCTTCTGCTCCTGGCCACCCCTTCCCCACCTATACCTTCTTCTCCCTGATGTGGGGAAACTGATCTCTCCCCAATGCCTAATTCCACTGTGAAAGTCTGTCTTCTTTTCTTCCCCACCTCCTACTGCCTCATTGTGTCTTTCTTCCCATGGACCCTCAGTCTATTTCTGCACCCTTGTGGCCAAGAAGCTCAGCAGATACTTGACCAGTGTGCGAAGGCAGAGACGGCATGAGGCTCTCCAAGTAATCTCTGGTACATGGTAACCTGAAAAAGGGCATGGGTGTGACATTAAACACCACAGGGATGTCTCTTCCATTTAGTTCAGGTGTTTCTTTCCTAACTATGGCAGGAAATTGCCCTGTGGTGCAGTAACCTTGGGACCAGTCTCCTGGTCTGCTGGTGAGATACAATGGCTGCCTGCTGACAGGAGACACAGGGACAAGGATGGCAGAACAATTCCTCCCATCAGAGCTCCCTCTGGTGGAGCTGATCAACATCCCTGTAGCCATTTGGAAAGAGAGCAAAGGCTCAGCACCAGCACATCCACAGAACTGGGTGACAGGCAGGTGAATCGACTATCTACCCCAACGTCAAAATGGCTGGAGGCCTAACAGCAAGCAGCTATGGGGCTGGCTTTTATGAAAGATTGGCCTCTGGTTTCCATCTAAGTACCATTTTTGAAGGTTCTCTTGTTTCCATTTTTCTAGCATCAAAAACCTTCCAAATATTATGAAATATATATGCATATATATATATATATATATATATATATATATATATATATATGTCAAACCCCCAAAACATGAGGTATATAAATTCAAATTAGTATCCAGAGGAACTTCCCCCAAACACATAGTTCAAAGAACCCACTTTCAAAGGGGGAATTGGGTTTCCCTTCTTGATCCCCCCTGTTCTCCTCCCTGGCCCCCAATTCATTCCTTACTGGGAGCCAAAGGCAATAAGAATGTTGGGGAGGAGATAGGGTCTTGGGACACAACAAGATGCGGATTGGACCAGACCATATTGTGATCCCAACCCCATTAGGAATGAGCTAAAGAGATTCTCTCCCTGCTGTAAGTCAATCTATAATAGATGAGGGAGATGAGGGACCCAGCAGCTCTGGGCTCTGATTAGCAAATTTGCATGGAAACAGACTGAAGCCTTCATAGAAAAAAGACTGGATGGAGATGAGCTCTGATCCAATCTTGAAAAGAAATATAAAAGGAAGAGTCCAGCCCTCACCTCATTGCATCTCCCCAGGCACAGTTCTGTCTCCATTGGGGTTTCAGTTCACTATGGGATAGGTTGGCAACAGGTGAGGAACGTCAAAGGACCACAGCCTGGCTGTTGGAGCCCCATCAGAACTGGGGTTTGGCATCTTGCAAAACAGAGTGCAGGGACATGACGGGCCTTCCCTTCAAGCTGGCCCAGCAATGCACACACGCCCACACACACACACGCATGCACAGACACAGAGGGCACAGAGCCCAGCATGGGCTCCACTCACAGTGACTTGATGAAACTCATGGAATCTTTGAGCTGGCCTAGAATGAGTTGGGAAGAAGGCTGTGGGCTCCTCTCCCTGAGGACAGTTCAGATACTCAGTGGGATGCTGGCTCTGGTTTGATCAGAGAGGGGCTAGAAACAGCATCATGGGATGCCACCCCAAAGAGGAACCCCAGAGTCCATCCATCCACATGAGAGAACCAGATGCCTCTTTGGACAGGTCAGAGCTGTGAGGAGGAGAGGAGGGCCCAGAGAAGCCAAGGACTGTGATGAGAGCGGAATGTGCTCCCAGAGGCTTTTCCTTCACCGACCCTCTTGGGAAGAAGTGCTTCCTCGCTCTACGCCAAGGCATCAGTTTCTGATGTCACAGCAGTTTAGTGGTTCACCCCTTTGCCCACCCCCCAACCTTGCACAGTGAGAGCTCCCTGCCTCCAGCAGAGGGAGAATAGCAGAAACTCCAGTCTCAAAGCAGAGTGGAAGTAGCAAGAAGCCAGCTGAGGCAAGAAACCCCGGCTTCCCAAAGCCAGGATATGGAGTGCCTAGGCACTGCCCATACCCCAGGTGTGCTGACCATGCCCCTACCTGGGAGGTGGGGTAGGGAGGGGATTCCTGCCTACCCAGCACCAAAAACTCCATGGGAACAGACCCAGGATGGTCCTCATCCCATCTCCCTTTGTGTTGGATGAGATTTATGAATGATGTCGCTATATTCAGTCTGGCTCCCGCTGTGGTTGGGAGGGATGAGGGATGGACACAGGGCAGGAGGGGAGGATAGAAAGTTGGGAGGGCAGGACACCAACTTCTTCTACATTGACTCACTCTCCTCACTTCCTGTCCTGCAGTCTCCACGGCCCCTCCCACCTCAAAGCTTTTCTGGCCTCAGTCCTTCTCCTGGGCAGTGCTGTCCTCAGAGATGCCCTGGGCAGCCAGTTCAGCCAGCACATTATCCAGGTAATTGGCATCTGGGTAGCCATGGCCAGTGAGATTAGAGCCAAACTCTGTCTTGTGGTGGACCTCATTCCAGATAACGGTGTCTGACTCGCCTGTGGTGCTGGAGGTGCCAATGGCAAAAATGAGGCGGCGATCCCAGGCCACGAGCAGCAGCTTCAGAACCTAGAGGGACAAAAGTGGGACATGAAAGGCAGACATTAATTGGCGGTCAAAGACTATCCCTTGGATGGTAGAGAATCCTCCCAAGGGCCCCATCCCTTCCTGCATCATGATACCCTAAGCAGCCCAGGGGAAAGAAAGAGATTTGGACTTGGAGTTTGGGAGCTACAGGCTGAGTCCTGGCTCTGTCACTGAATAACTGTGTGACCTTGGAGAAGTTATAGCACCTCTCTGAACATTAATTTTCTTATTTATGAAACAGCAATGGTACAATCTGCCTCTAAACGTTGTGAACATCTTACTGGACACTCCATGAAAAGTATTTTCACACCAGTGCCTACAACGCACTAATTGATAAATGTTATCTGCCAACATAATGGCTGCATTTTGAAAGATAGGATCTAGGAGTCAAAGGCGCTTATGATCTGAGAACTTCTGAAGTTCTGCCCTTCATTACCGCCACCACTACCTCAATGTAGTATTAATTTATCCAAAGCTGAAGCTGTGCAATATTTTTCTAGTGACATCTTGGAGCACTCTGACTTTCTCGAGGTGAGAAAACTGAGGCTCAAAGAAAGTTTTGGGGCTTGCAGAATGTTCTAAATCAGTTAAATTAAAAAAAAAAAAGTTTGTTAAGCAAGACTAGTGGCTAATGCCCTGTTCCAGGCCTTGGTAAGAGTAGTGTCCAGTATGAAGAAAAAGCATCCAATGAAAATGTCTTGGGTTGAAAACTGAACTACTGTAAACATGGTATGGGCTGGAGGAGAGGAAACCATAATAGCATCAGTAATAAAAGCAGACATTAGAAATATGAGCTGCTATTTCCTGAGTGTTTACTTTCTCAGTGTCGGGCACTGGGACATATAATTGTTACAGTAATCAGATGATATAGGTATGCCCATGTGCCACACATAGTGACATTTTGGTCAATGACTGAACACATATGCAATGGTGATATCACAAGATTACAATAGAGCTGAGAAATTCCTATTGCCCTGTACTTACTATACTGTACTTTTAATCATTATTGTAGAGTGCACTCCTACTTATTTACGAAAAGAAAAGTTAACTGTAAAACAGCCTCAGGCAGTTTCTTCAGAAGGTATTCCAGAAGAAGGCATTGTTATCATAAGAGATGATAGTTCCATTCCTGTTATTGTCCCCAAGGCCTTCCAGCAGGATAAGATATGGAGGTGGAAGACAGTGATGCTGATGATTCTGCCCTTAGTAGGTCAAGGCTAATGTATATGTTTGTGTATTCATTTTAAACAAAAAGTTTCAGAAGTAAAAAAAAAAAAAAGTTTTAAAAATAAAAAAGCTTATAGAATAAGAAGAAAATATTTTTCTACAGCTGTACAATGTGTTTGTGTTTTAAGCTGTGTTGTTACAAACAAGTCAAAAGTTAAAAAAATGAAAAGGTTTTTAAATGGAGAAGTCACAATAAGCTAAGGTTAGTTTATGATTGAAGAAAGAAAAGTAGTTTTAATAAATTTAGTGTAGTTTAAGTGTACAGTGTTTATAAAGTCTTTAGTAGTGCACAGCAATGTCGTAGGCCTTCACATTCACTCACAGATTCACTCAAAACTACTTCCAGTCCTGCAAGTACCATTCATAGTAAGTGCCCTATACAGATATACCACTTTTATCTTTTATACTGTATTTTTATTATACCTCTTCAATGTTTAGATTCACAAATACTTACCATTATACAACTACCTATAGTATTCAATAAAATAACATGGTGTACAGGTTTGTAGCCTAGGAGCAATACGCTATACCATATTGCCTAGCTGTGTAACAGGCTATTCCATCTAGTTTTGTGTAAGTACACTCTGTGATGTTTGTATGATGATGAAGCTGTCTAATGATAATGATATCCCTGTCATTAAATGACAGAAAACTGGACTCTCATTATCCCTCTCAAGGAAACAGAGGCTCAAAAGGTAAAAGACTTGCCTTGGTCTTATAGCTAGTAAGTGGCTGGGGGTGGTGGGGTTAAGGGATTGATTTCAGGACTGCCTGACTCCATAGCCCATGGTCTGAATCACCACTCTGTTGACTCTCAGATGGGAATCAGTCTAGAATTCATGGAGGAGGTTGCTTCTGAGCTGAGCAGTAAAGGAAGGGAAGGATTTGGGGCATATCAATAGAGAAGGATGTATAAACATAGTAAACAAATATAAACCCAAGGCATGGATAAATTACAATTGCTGTCACCATGCTGTGCATTTTACAAATGATATTTTCATTTAATTTTTCCAACATCCTGTCCATACAGGTGGAAATCATCACCACTATTTTACAGATTAGGACATTGAGACTTTAAGACATGAAGCCAAAAAGTTCCCACAGCTAGTGAACGGCAGAAATAGTCTGGCTTCAAAGCCCATCCTCTAATTATACTTCAATCTACAATGAAGCCCAAGGTTAGGGTCCTGGAACAGCAGATGTGAAGGATAAGGATGAGAAATTGGTGTGAGGAGAAGGTTTAACTCACACTGTAGTAGGTCTTATATGTCAAGCTGAGAAGACTGCACTTTGTTGTTTCTTCGTTTTATTTCTTTCACACACAAAAAGCTTGATTCTAGAAACTGAGATAACTAACCTGGTAGCAGGTAAAAGATGATCTATGTTGCCAGTGGCAGGGTTAGAAGAAGCGTCTAGTGGTTTGGAAGGCAGTGAGTGCAGGGAGGAATGAGCTAAATGGATGCGGTGGATAAGAACAGGAGTCCAAGAAGGTTAATGTGCCCATCTGGGTACCAGGGACTCTGAGTATGTCATTAACATAAAGAGGGAGGCCTGGAAGAAAAGCAGCTCTTGGCAACAGGATTCTAGTTTTAACTGCAAGACTTTACAGTAGAGACATTTCACCAATATTTGGGATGTAGCTCCAGGACTCAAGCACAGAAATCTGGCTCTTCAAGGTAAACAGTATCAGGGATGGTCCTGACCCCTAATCTGGGGACACTGCACTCGCATGTCTTCTCAGTGTGGTTGATTTTCTATTTCTTCCAAAATACCTGCTTGCCACCTGTAGGGGGAGACCATATCCATACCCTTTGACATGAAACCCAAAGTGCCTCCCTGTAGAAAGGTCACTGTCCCACCCCTTATCTGGCTTGCCAAGGACTTGTTGGGGCCTGTGAAGGGTGAAGTAACAAGCATCCAGGAGCTCTAAATGGGATTACACACTTCCACTTGGGTTCTCTGTTTGTCCTCTGCCCCCTTCCATGGGAAGGGCATGGGCCACAGAAGGGCTGCTCCTTCCACCTCGCCTCCTGAACAGGAAGACACATGGAGCCAGCTGAAGCTGCTGCTATGGTCTGAATATGTGTCCTCACCAAATTGCTATGTTGAAATCTTCACCCCCAAGGTGACAGTATTAGAAGGTAGGTCCTTGGAGAGGGGATTAGGTAATGACAGCAGAACCCTATTGGATGACATTAGTGCTCTTATAAAAGAGGCCCCAGAGAAACCCCTTGCCCCTTCTACCATGTGGGGACACAGTGAGAAGGCACCATTTACAAACCAGGATGGGTTCATATGAACAAGTCCTAGCCAGACACTAAATCTGCCAGCGCCTTGATCTTGGACTTCTCAGGCTCCTGAATTGTGAGACATAAGTGTCTATTGTTTATAAGCCACCCCATCTATGGCACTGTGTTACAGCAGCCAGAACAGATTAAGACACTGACCCACAGCAACAGCATAGCCATAGCTGCTGACATGCAAAGTGCATGACAAATAAATACTTGTTGAAGTAAGCTGTGGAAATGTGGAGAGAAAGCTCACTGAAATACATCTTGTCTAATATTCCCCCCAGTAGTCCCTTTAGATCAATGGTTCCTACTCCTTTTGAGATCAGGAAAGATTTTGAAAATCCAATGATTTTTTGGCCTCATCCATAGAAATACAAACATAAATTTTTTATTCTAATTTTAGAGTTCATAGAACCACTGAAGCCTAATCATGAATCACTAGGAATCCAGAAACCCAATGATTGTTTTCTCTGCCCTTTTGGGAAAAAGTCAAATGATATGAAAGTACATAAAAAGAAAATAATCTACATATTAAGATTCCTATCCCAGACCAGTGTTTCTCAAGCTTCAATGTGTTGTCAGATCAGCTACACATCTCGTTAAGATGAAGTGGCTTCTGGTTCTGCATTTTTATCAAGCTCCTATGTGGTGCCACTGGTGCTGGTCCCAGGACCAGCCTTTAAGCAGCAGGGCTCTAGACACAGGATCTTAAAATAGATGAATCATTGCCACTAATACCTGAGAGAGGAAACAAACTGATGTGGTTTGGCTGTGTCCCCACCCAAACCTCATCTTGAATTGTAGTTCCCATAATTCCCACATGCTGTGGGAGGGACCCAGTGGGAGATAACTGAATCATGGGGGCAGTTTCCCCCACACTGTTCTCATGGTAGTGAATAAGTGTCACAAGATCTGATGGTTTTATAAGGGGTTTCCCCTGTCACTTGGCTCTCATTCTTTCTTGACTGCCACCATGTAACAGTTGCCTTTCATCTTCTGCCATGATTGTGAGGACTTCCCAGCCACGTGGAACTGTGAGTCAATTAAACCTCTTTCCTTCATAAATTACCCAGTTTCATTTATGTCTTTATTAGCAGCGTGAGAACAGGCTAGTACACAAACTAAATGTCCCACTGCCACCCATCCGCCAAAAAAAAAAAAAAAAAAAATTCTAATCGTAGCCACGTCACCTATGGTTGACCCAAATTTGACCTTGTTACTGTGTGCATCTAGAGTTAAAAGAGACACAGTTCTCTTTGGTCTGTGCATTGTAAGAAGCAAAACTTTGGGCCTTGACATAGAAGTAAACTGCCTGATCTATTCTAAAACCTAGTTCTATGTGGAAACCTCCATTCTTACTTTTCTCCCTTTCTCGCTGTCCGGAAGGTAACAGTGTCGTGGGAAGCCTCGGGCACTGAAACTCTTCCCAGGATTCGGGTGTTCCGGTCCCTGAAAGCAGAAAGCAAGCAAACAAATGGCATTTTTCAAAATATTTCTGATAAGAGCGGAGTTAGGCTGTGACTAATGTCAATAATAATGACAATAATAATTCCCATAGAGCCTCAACAGAGAACAGACCCAAAAAGCACTGTGAGTGGTCATTTAACACGTGTTTCTGTGTCCTTAGACCTGGGTTTGGATGCAGAGCTGCTACCTCCCACTGTATTAGCTGGAACCCTCTCTTGGGGCTTTTGTTTCCCATCTCTCTAACAGGAATGATGCAGAGTCCTTCCCTTATGGGGCTGTTATAAATGTTAAGTGAGTGGTGCCTGATGAGTAGTAAGAGCTCAGTAAATGTTTAACATCAATGTCCATCATCTTCACCATCTATTGTCTTACAAAAGAAGAAATCTGCAGTGCAGAGAAGATACGTGGCTTCTGTAATATTAGTGGCTCTGCTAAAATTGAAGCCCAGGTTTCCTGAGGCACACTCTGGATTTTTAACTACTCAAAATAAAGAAAGTGCCTCCAAGCTATGAGCCATGCCAACAGAATTTTCTGAATGATTCTTGTGGATTTTCTCCTTTGTCCTCATGGGTTTTTGTTTGTTTTCTTCTTTAACAATAGGAATTGGGATAGTCAGGACTAAAAATCTTCTAACAGCATTTCAACTATTGCCACCCAATACCCTATTAAGTAGGCAGTCTCAGGCCACTTGGTGAGAGAAAAACTGAAGCACAATTGAGCGAGAACAGGTTTCCTAATCAGTGCCCAGAATGGGTCCACAGGCCCCTTTGAGAAGCTCATGAAAAGCAGCAAATTTTCTCCCGGTAACAATGACCAAATCCCCTCCTCCCCATACAAAGGTTTGTCTATAATTTCTGAGTATCCCTGACCCCCTGAGGGATGGAACCCTCTTAAAAAACCCCTTCTAGATTCAACCAGTATAAAACTGATACTTCATGCAGCTCGTGGCACAGGTTCTCACGTAGATGATCAGCAAATATATCCTGCCTGAATAAATGAATGAGTGTGGAAGAACAAATGAATGAAAAAACTGCAAGAAAAAAACCCAGATTTTTCTTTTCCTCTTATTATGGACCACGGTTCCAAAATGATATGAAATTCTGTGGCTTTCCGTTTTCTTAAACAGTTAACATGATTCAAGATCACCTATGGTTTGACATGGTAAATGCAATGCGGTCTCAGAGAAGGGAGCGGTCACCGTGAGCTGAAAGAAGCAACAACGCCTTCTCAGAGATGCAGAATCCAACATTTATGAATTTGACATTCACAGGAAATCACTACAATTTACAACCTTCCCATGGCCCCGGCTGTTTCTAAATCAAGTTGCCTGACTGAAAGGCCAATTCTAACCACGGCTCTGACTGCTCCTGATCTGCCTTCGACTGCTGCTTGTGTGGTCAACTCAGACGCCTGCCTGGCACTGACCCAACACGGCTGTGCCCTCCCAGCTCGTTGCTAAGTGGAGCAGTCACGACTCTGCCTCAGCCCAACCCAGAGTTTCTCCCCAAGGGAATGGTTCTCTGCAGTGAACGCAGAGCTTGAAGGTCTCGACTCCTCACAGAAGCGCATGCCTGTGTGGTCCCTGGAAACTTGAATGACATGGCACCGAGTGTCCTGCTACTTATACCCAGGGATGAATGTAGATCCTAACAGTGGAGAGCTGCATTTCCCTTGACACGAGCTTGGGTTTTTCAGGAGGACCCACCGCGGCACCCGTCAAGGCAGCATGCGCCACCTCTGTCCCCTAGTGTGGGCTCTCTGCTCTTTAATCCTGGAGGAACGGTAGCCCCACATTTGTCTTTGCAAGCTTCAGTCTGTTCTACTGCTCACCAGAACATCGGCTGTTTCTCCCAAGTCCTGTTTTTTCATTCATGTCCGTATCACCTTGACTCACTGCTTCTGAGACACTCCAGAAGTCTCACCTGACCCCATATCCAACCATATCTCTCTCTTCCTTATCCCGGCCTTCCCTTGTTCGAGCCCCATTCCTAAGGCCTGGACTGTGGCAGTGGTCTTTTAATCGGTCTTCTTTCCTCTGGCCATCCCCGACTCTTTTGCCTGACTAGCCTTCCTAGAGCATAATTCCATTCACACAATGGTCCATATTCCTAACTGCACATCCAATAACTGATGATTAAAATCCACGACCCCCACCCTGGTATTCAATGCCTTCTATGATCTGGCTGCAACCTCCCTCATGGCCTAGTCTTCTCCCTCCACCTCCTTCACGCTTCCTCCCTCTACTTCCTTGTGAGTCTTGAGCCCCAAATTAAACCCTTCCTTCTTGCCCTTTGATACTCAAATTTTTCCTCTACAACCCTCTTACCTCCTCCCACTAAAAATGTTCTCCTCCATTTTTTTTTATGTCTTTCTAGACTCAACTAAACAATTCCCTGCACTAGAAAGTCTCCTGTAACCCTCCCAGACAGACAGACAGATATAAGCCCTCCTCTTTACCATGACAAGCAGGACCTAAAATGATGTTGACAACCAGGTATTGAGCACCTTGGTACTGTGCTCATTCTTCAATACGCATAGGCAAACGTTATCTCCCATTCTCACCAAACCTCTGCCAATTGGGCTCCTGGCTGTGCAGGTGAAGAAATCAGCCTCCAAAAGGTCAAGGGCCTGTTGTCTAAAACAGCTGTCCCCAACCATTTTGGCCCCAGGGACTGGTTTTGTGCAAGACAACTTTTCCATGGACCGGGGTGGTGGGGGATGGTTTTGGGATGATGCAAGAGCATTACATTTATTGCGCACTTTCTTTCTATTGTTATTACATTGTAATATATAATAATTATACAACTCACCATAATGAAGAATCAGTGAGAGACCTGAACTTGTTTCCCTGCAACTAGATGGTCCCATCTGGGGGTGATGGGAGACAGTGACAGATCATCAGGCATTAGATTCTCATAAGGAGTGCGCAACCTAGATCTGTCACATGCACAATTCACAATAGAGTTTGTGCTCCTATGAGAATCTAAGGCTGCCACTTAATCTGGCAGGAGGCAGAGCACAGGTGGTATTACTGGCTCACCCATCACTCACCTCCTGCTGTGTGGCCCCTGAGGGTTGGGAACCCCTGGGCTGAAGGCACCAGCTAATAAAGACTCAGCCAGGAAGGGGAACTCAGGTCCATTGGACTTCGAAGTCCTGTGTTCTCACTTTGTCTACATTGCATCTCAGAGGTTTTATTAGTGATGTACATTTATCTTCCCGACTGGCTAGTAAGCCCCTCCAGGAAGAACTATGATTTATTCACTTCTTTTACAGGCTATCACAACTTCCTGTTTTATTTCCTCCACATCGATGATCACTATCTGGAAGTATCTTGTTTATTCATTTGTTTCCTTTATGGCCTTCCTGGTCCCCACTAGAATAAGGGCTTCAAGGAGCAAAGATTGTGTCTACTTTGCTCATTGCTTCTCCAATGTCTAGAACATGTCTGGACCATAATCCACACTCCATGTTTGTTAAATAAAAGACAAAATGGAAGAAGAAAACTAGGAGGGAGGAAAAGAGGATAGAAGAATTAATATTTGCTAAAGAAATGCATACAGTCAATGGCCCAGAACACTCAGAAAAAGCTTCATTGTGTGAAGGATGGTGCCACATTTGTATTTACTGGCAGGAATAGTGTTCAAATTTGTTCTTCAGGACTGTCTTCCAAAGAATCAAAAGAGGAAAGAAATGCCCACCAAAATCAAAGCCAAGTATAGCTATCAAATTACAAGTGCAAATACCGTTTGACAAAGAAATTCCACTTCTGGAAAATGATTCTACAGATATATTCACATGTGTACAAGGTTATTCATTCCAGCATTATTTGTTGTAGCCAAAGATTGGCAACAATCCATATGCCCATCAAATGGAGACTGCTGAATGCAAATAGTGGTACACTTATACAATGGATGATTACACAGACACAAGAACGAAGAAGCTTTCTCTATACTGATGTGGAAAGATCTACAGACTACATCGTTAACTGAAAAATGCAGGGTGCCAAACAATGTGCCTAAATGTCACTGTTTGTGAAAAAAAAAAAAAGGGAGGGGTGGATGTAATTTTCTGTTGTGTGTGCACAAAGAATCCTGGAAGGATACATAGGAAAGTCAGAACAATAGTGTTGAGTCGGGGGATGTAGTGTCAGTGGGCGAGGCTGGGTAGATGGGGGAAAAGTGTGGGAAGGAGACTCTTCATATGTAACATTTTACCTACAAACACATAGAACAATAAAAACCAAGGGCTGAGGGAAAGGCATACCTGAGAGAAAGGCTCACCTGAATGCCAGGGGGGATGCTGTAGATGATCCGGATGGTTTTGCAGTCTGGGTGGCCAGGCAAGGAGTGGGGGATGAGGTGGTACTCCATCTTCCCCGGAGGTTGGGTGCCTGTCTTCACCCCATAAATGGTCTTGCAGGTTGGACACTGCAAACTCCCATCCTGAGGGGCCAAGGCCAGAAGAGCCAGATTGGGAAACAGTTTTGGTAATAACTTCCCCACCCAGTCCCAAAAGGTACCAGAGATAAAGGGCCAGGGGAACAAAATGCACCCCGGTGAGTGATAGATCTTAGTTTTTCCCTCCCAGCCCAGTCACCTAGGCTACTTCTGCTTTCTCCAAAGTAATACGAGGTAAATTCCACAACTGGTCCCATGCTCCGTGCTGAGGGATATGTAAGAGAAGCCCCTGTCCCTGAGGAGGGGACCAGCTCTCTAGGGCAGGAGCCTACACAGGGAGTCATTATTCAGCCACTCAGTACCAAATGGGTGGAACAGACAGCAAGACCTGGAGAGCAGCAACTGCCCAGTTCCTGAGCATCAGAATCACCCACAGAGCTTTTTAATCACACAGATGCCTGGGCCCCACATCAGGTCCACTGAGTAAGAACTGGGAAGCTGCAAAGCACAATGGTTCAGGCTGTGAATGTGAAAAGCAGACAGCCTAGACGTAATTCTTAGCTCTGCCATCTGCCTGCTGTGTGACCTTGGACAAATTAACTTCTCTGAGTCTCAGTTTCCCTTATAGGAGAAGGATAAAAAATATCTGTCTCATTGGGTTGTTGGGAGAATTAAATAAGATAATCTATAGGAAGATTTTAGCATGTGGTATATCTAAATGTTATTAGCATTTTTATAATTTCCGTGAAAAGACTGATGCTCATACAGGTTTGGAAACTACTGCTATGAAAAGAGAAACTGGCCACTAAGAGCTGGAGTAAATGAGGATGACTTTAAGAAAATGGTCCTTGAAGAATAGCTATGAATTTTCTTAGAAGGATACAGTGTAAGGTCTGCACAAATACCTAGAAGAGAGAATGATGCCAGTAATTATAGTGCTTTAAATCATACTATGAAGAGTTTAACATTTCTTATTTCATTTAGGCCTCAGCTTCTGACACTGGCCTGGAAGAAATTATTAGCCCCTTTTTATAGAGAGGAAAATCGAGGCACAGCAAGATTAAAGGACTTCCTGCTTGTCAGGGTGTGGGGTCTGTTTAAACCTCCAGCTTTGCATTGCAACTCAGTGGCTCCATTAGTGGGAAGAGGCAGTTCTGGATGCAGGAGTGTACAGGGTTACAGTTTCACTGCAGGACCTGGTGAGGTGCTGCCTGGAGGAGGGCCTGGACACCAAATCCTATTCCCAGGCTCGCAAAAAGGAGGGGCAAAGAGAAGGAAGGCGCATGGGCTGGGAGCAATGTGTGTAAAATGTGCTGCTGCGCAGCTGGGATGAAAGCTTGCCAGGACATCCCCAACTCCTCGGGAAGACAGGGATCCTCTGCTGAGCTATTTAGGGACTTCTCCAGTCTACTCACTTAAAGCAATAGCTTGTATTCAGGGTGACTATTCTCTGAAACCAGGTTCCCACTATCTGCTTTGGCCTTGACTTGCTTCATGACCTAGGGTGAATCACTCCTTTCTTCTTGGGGCCCTTTTCTCTCATGTGTTTGATAAAATAGAAACACACACTTCAAAGTATTAGTGCAAAAGAGAATAAAACATAGACTCTTGAGAAACATTTTTGAAAGCCCCACAGAAATAAAAGTAGAGTTACCATATTCTTCTTGAATACAGACATCAAATAGGGAACAAACGCGCTAAGAAACCCCTTTAAGCCCAAAATAACTTCTTGAAATGCAAGATCCCAATGAATCCTTTTAGCCCAGGGTTGGGAAAGTGAGCAAGTGATCCAGATTTGCATTCGCCATCAATGACTGACCACCACTTTAAGCATGTCTCTCAGGGGCACGAAGAAAGCACTTTGGGAACTTCAATCAAATAGGCTACATGAAGATGAAGGAAAAAATTACAGCCTTTAATACAAAGGTGACATCAACTTGAATAATAATAGCATAAGACCCCATAAAGTAGGTATAGTTTTAATCTCCATTTTCCAGATGGAAAGTGAAATCTCAGAGATTGGAAAACCTTGTCCAAGGTCATTCAGCTAATAAGCCAGGATTCAAGCTCAGGTCTCCCACCTCTCTTACCTCTACTTCTTTCCCACAGTAAGAGACGTATAGACCAGACCAGACAGACGTATAATCCAGACATACTTCTTGCTTAGTGAGAGGTTGGGAGCTATCAGGGATATCTCAGACTCTGATGTAATCTAAGCTTGGCCTGGAGAAATAAGTAGTATTCAAACTCATGGAAATAGGAGTAAAAGTTATCTCAGGTACACGAAAGAACATGAGTCAATGACTTAGGAAATGCTCAGACATTGTAAGGAGAGAATTATCACCTATGGAGCCTTCCAGATTCCAAAGAACCAGCTCTAATGAGGGGATACCATTGCATTGTCAGATAATACACAAGACAAGCATCCCAAACAGCCTTCCCCTCTTCCAACAGTGGGATTCTAGGGCAGGGATTACCAGGTGTACTTTGGCAACAGTCTTTAGTAACTTTGAAGGGCCAATCAAGGGTGTTTTGAAATTGTCCAAAGAAAACTGTAGCTGAAAATCACTAACCCTGCAGAAGTAAGGGTGATTGGGAAACCCATTTACAATGGTATGAACGAATACTCACCATAGGTCTAGCGCTATGATAAGAACTTCCTTCTCTCTCACTGATGGGAGCACACTTCACCTAGCAACGGGCCATGACAATGGGCCACTCCCCTCAGAACCCTCATGGGCAAAACCTACCCCCTCTTAGACCTGACACCGAAGATGGAGAGTTAGACAGCACAGCCCAAAAGGGAAGGTGAAGACGGGTCTTACCAGCACTGTAATTTAGTAAAGAACTGATCCTGCTGAGAACAGCCAAGATCATCACTCTTGCCTAGGGATAACCTCTAAGACTTCCCAGATCACTTGAGCAGGGGCCCTAAAGGGCCTTCACCATCTTACTACTCCATAGCCCAGTGTGAAGGGTGGCAGGAGCCCCATAGGCTGGCACTGACCTTGTTCCCATTGTTGTACATGGCAACCAAGCAGTAGATGTGGTAGATGTGGCCGCATCTGGACAGCTTCCCTACCAGGTCAGGTTTTACCGTAGGCTGCGGGCCCTTGTAGCCTGAGGGGGCCGTGAGGCGTTCCATACAGATGGTGCAGTCCTGGGGAGGGAGGAGACACAGCAGAGAGGCTGTCAGCTCTCACCCAGCCTGGGAGATTTCCACATCATCTCGGAGGTCAGATGAGCTCTTACCACTTCTCTTCTAAAACGCCCACAAATCAGGGTGTATGTGCTTTCTGGAATCTAAATATCGTTTTGTCTTACTTTACACAACAACGTTCTGAAATAATTCCTGGTACTGATTAACTTGGGCTCATCATCTAAATTATCATAATCGTGAGGGCTAAATCAACGCACTGTCCTTCTGTTTTGTCCTTCAACGGCTTATGGAGGAAACAAATACTGTCAACAAGCCCACTGAGGAGCTTTACTTAAGGTGAACTTGTAAAGGAATGTAAAGGAATTGTATTTTAACTGTACCAGAGGGACTGCTATTTAAATAAATGTCCAACAGGGTTTCTAAACCTCAGAACTATTTACATTTTGGGGAGGACAATTCTTTGCTGTGAGGACTGTCCTGGGCATTGCAGGGCGATTAGCACCATCCCTGGCCTCTGCTCTACTCACAAGGTCCTGAGAATAATGACGACCAAAAATGTCTCCAGACATGGCCAAATGTTCCCTCAGGGACCAAATTGTCTCTGGTTGAGAACCACTGTTCTGTATCAATCCCATTTTAAGGTGAGTTCTTGTGGCTTATCACACTGTTTTTCTTAAATTGAGACTGTCATGTTAAGGTAGCTTAAAAACAACCAGCACTATGCTGAAGGGGGAGGTGGGAGAGAATGAGGTGCAGCTGCAGCTCTGGACCACGGACCTTGAACCCTCAGTGTCAGTTCTGACCAGTTCTGTATCCACGAGAGCTTGGAATGCAGCCCCTGCCATATCCTGTAGAAACCAACAACGGAAGAGGAAATGCTTGTGGGTGATGGAGAGGTGAATCCCGCTCTTCTAACCCTGAACTCACCTCATCTGGTGGGTGCCGGACTTTCTGTAGATATTTTTTTAGCACTTCCTCCGGGGTTTTACCTGCAAAGACAGGAGGTTCAGCGGGCCACCAAGGCAGAGGTAAGAGATCAAACAGCCTTGTCGTGCTAGACATGGCAGAGGGGGAAGTTAGCAGGCAAGTTAAAAGCAAAAAGGGGAGGAATTCCTTCTGCAATTTAAGTTAAGAACCTGGAAGAGAGTATGGATTGTGGAAAAGCAAGTGAGATGGTTTGACGAGAAGGATTTATTTCTTGCAGTCCCTTTTCTGACATCTCTCTGCCTATTTTTCAACAAACCCACTTTTTTAATTGAGAAGAGTTGAGTGGGTTTCTCTTCCTTATAATCAAATGATTTGATAACAGCACTTTGTAAACTGTTACACGTTAAATAGATGTTAGGCAGTCTTACCACCTTCATTTTACAATTTGCTAAGTGTAGTCTCAATTTATAATGTGGTGTCAAAGTGTGATTATTTTTATGGGAAACAAGGAAGTTATGACCCACGACTCCAGAACAATCTTTCCTGGCTGTGGATGGCACTGTCACTGCCAGCCAGCACAGTCCTGCAGCAGGGGAAGGGTGATCCTCTGGGAAGCATCCTGATGGGCTGCAATGATTTAGGGATTTTTTTGGGGGGGACTGGACTCTTAAAAGGTAGCCCGACCTGAAGGTAGACGACAGGATGATACAACCTGAAAAATGATCAGTGCTACCTTGGGCCACTCCTTTAATTTCTCTAAGCTTTTGTTTTCTCACCTATAAAATGGGGATGAGCAATAGCACTACCTCAAAGGGTTGCTTTGACAATTGAATGAGCAAATGGATGTACTGCCCTTTAGCTCTCTGCCAGATAAGGGCCCGATATGCACTATTAATAATAACAGGAAGAGTGGGAAAGTGTAAAATGCTGTTATTTCTGATAAGACTATGAGCAAGGCAATTGAGCTCATTTAAGCAGGGAAATCTTGATGGACTGGAAAAGTAGGACAAGGGTTTGAGGAAGTGGATCATGCAACAGCCAAAAGCTTCGATGCAGGCCCTTTCCTCCGGTTGCCCTGCTTCTCTTGTAAGAATTAAGCTCTAGTAATCAAGAGCCTATTTCTTGCCAGGCCCTGGGCTAAGTGCAACACACACATGATCCAATTTAAACTTCACAAGCCTGCAAGATTGGGGCTTAGGGAGATGGTCAAATTTAACAACTAATGCCAGTGACCAGAAAGACCAGCCACAGAGCTAAGCTGGGGTCCTGCAGTGCTAGGAAGGTACAGATATTGACCCCTTACTTGACGGATTGTGTGCAGGTAGGAGGGGGTTCCTAAAGGAGGATTTCAGAGCATCTGTAGGTTCCAGGACACCGGACAGGGACTACTTCCTGTCATCGATGCATTCCAGGATATACCTGCTGGATACCAGTTATACCAGTTGTGACTATATTTACTTCATTATAAAGATGAGAAAATAGGGGCTCCATGTGGTCACACAACTTTCAAGAAACAAAGGTACGATTTGAATCCAGTCTGTTTTGGTTCCAATGCCAAAGCCATCTTTCTCTTCTAACATATTTTCTTTGTACCACACCTTATATTTTTATGTTTCTATACTTTTGCATTGTATATTTTTATTTCTCAAGGTGTTTCCATCTGATCCATACACATCAGCTTTGATACAATCGTCAAGATTTACTGGTTAGGCCCACTTAGCAGATGCAGAAATTGAGGCACAGAGGGTGAAGCCGTGGCTATGACCCTTGGAGGTGGAGGCAGACTCAGGGCTGACAGCCAAGTCTTTGACTCTCAGTACCCCATGAGACAAGAGGCTGGTACCTTTCTTGGCTTGTTTTTTGGTGGTCTTGCGGCTTGTGTTGGAAACCCCTGGGATGGATTTTATTTCACTCTTGCTGACGGGGGGTGGGTGTAGGACCAGCTTTGGTGGCCTGGTGAGACACACAGGCAGCCCCGCTGCACTCATGAGGATCCCAGTGATTCCTGGAAGGGGCAGGGCATGGGTGAGGAAGGACTGGAGACTCAGCTCTCAACATTCCCCAAATTCCTCTTTCCCCATTAACCTACTCTCCTCCTTTCCAGCAGAAAGTTCTCATAATTCCTGGATTCTCTACCCTGTACTTTCCCAGAAACTTATTCATTCACTCACTTATCTTCAATTGCATGCTTTCCTTTTAGTAATCAGTTCTCTTCCAAACTCTTCATACCCTTCCCATGCAATTCCTAAAATCACCATTTGCTTTCATTAATATCCAGATTCTCTCCTTTTTTTCCACAAATGCTCACGACCTATTTCATCACTCTGATTTCTCTACCTTAACCCAGAGCATCCTGGGGTTTCTCTTACCTGCCAAGGCAGGGTTGACAGGACTGGACCCATTTAGGTTCTTCACTGGGACTGTGGGGACCCTGTGAAAGGAAAGAGCAGACACAATGTCATTTTGACATGTGGAACAAAATGGACCAGTATTTAATTCTAATAAAATGCAGTAAGTGCTTAACACAGCAGACAGCAGGAAGTGACATCTTCAAAACCTAAGTCAGGCCATGTCACGCTACCACTCAGAACCTCAGAACTATGTTCCTCAGTTCACTCAGAGTCAAAGTTAAAGTCCTAGCAAGGCCTACAGAGCCCGGCACGATCTGCCAACACTGCCACCCAGCTTCTCTTATTCATCTTGCTTCCTCTCATATCACTCAGCTCTCAAGGAGCCAGGTGCACTCCTGCCTCAGAGCCTTTGCATATGCTGTTCCCTGTACCCAAGATGCCCTTCCACCAGACAACTGCTTAGTTTCCTCCTACAACTCCTTCAGTCCTGGCTTAAATCCTACCTACCAGGTGAGATTCCTGAGACCATAGTATTGAATATTGCTACCCACCCCTCCATCCCACTCCAGGACTCCTGCTCTACTTAGGATCCTTTAAAAGAAATTATTGCTTATTATGCCCCCTTCTAGAATCTAGGCTCTACAAGGGCAAAATATCTTTGTCTGTTTTGTTCAGAGCCAGGCACTAGTAGGCATTCAACTGATATTTGTTGAAGGATGAAAAAACAAAGAAGCAAGTTCAAACCAGGGTGTACAAAAGAGTTACCCAAGATGCTTTTAGAAGGACAGGGTCCCAGATCCAGACCAGAATATCCACCTGTGGAGCACGAGACGCTGTATTTCCCACAGCTCCTGAAAGGCTGCAGATGTAGCAATCCCCAGCCTAACACTTGGAACCACTGCTAGAACAGCTGTCACTTCTCCTTTTCCCTGAGACATATATAAATATTAGGCAAAGCCTCCTCCCCTTTCTGTCCTTCTCCCCAGCAACTCCAGCCAGGCTGGAGAGGAGATGGCACAGCTGCCTGGGAAAGGCGCGGCCCTCCCACAGCGCTGACTCGGAAAATATGGGACACATGGGTCTGGGTCTTGCGCCATCCTCTCTGCCACTCACACTCCTGCAGCTGGGCTTGGAGAGGCTAATGGACCCGGTCACAGATGACTCCAGGAGGCAGACAGCCTGCAAAGCCAGCAGCTCTGCTGTGGGGGTAGGATGGTGCTGGGAAAGCAAGAGGGGGAAAAAAAGAATATTTATGTATTGATTTATCCATCCAAAAAGTGTTTATTGAGCCCTACTTTGTGTTGTTTGCTATTCCCGATGCTGGGGGTCAGCAGTGAACACATGGCTCATGGCCTTTCTTCACTCACATGTTACAGTTACCAACATGCACAGAGCTCACCTCCTCCCAAGAGTGGCTCCAACTGCTCACAGCATATAAACCTGTCTGATCCTTCCAACATCCTATGCAAGAGGTGCACTTATTAACACCATTTTAGAGACAACCACATTGAGGCACAGAGAGGTTAAGGAAACTTGGTAAGATCACACAGCTAAGCCAGAAAATCTGGCACCAGAGCCCATTTACTATGCCATGCTCTTGTGTTTATGTAATCCTTATAACGTCCCACACTGCAAACATAGACCAGAAACTCAGAGAGTGTAATGAATAAACCTACCACTAGGAATGGGGAAAGCTGCAACGGGACCTCCATGCCAAGCAATGGGGTCTATCTCTGCCCCTCATGCCTGTAAGGGAGGTGCTTCCCCAGCTCTAAGCTACTTTGAGCCTGCCTGGGGCTCTGTCCCTTCCCAGGGATGACGACATGTGCACCAATGCTGGGAGATGGATGTGAAAGAACAGATGTGGGAATGGGAATGTTTGTGTCTCACCAGGCCACCCAAAGCTGCTTTTCTTCTGAAACTGTCCCCAGGATAAATCAAACCAGGATGGGAGGATGGAGAAGAAAGCTGAATACAAAACAAGGGCCACTGGGCCAAGAAAAGAAGAATGGACTTGTTTCTGGACTCTGTGACCTGCTCCCCAGGGCCAGGAATGGTATGGTGGATGGGCAGTCAGGAAAATCAGGTTCAAATCTCATCCCTGCCAGCAGTTTCTTGCTAAGGTAGTTAACTTTTCTGAGCCTCAATTTCCCCATCTGTAAAACTGTGAGGGTCTTGGGTTAGAAGATGCCACGGAAACTGGCTGACAACTTCCCACCAACATCTGAGAACAAAATGGCCACCGGAGCCCTGAGTCCTCCACTTATGGCCGATTCTCCTCGCCCAGCCCTTTCTGGAGAGGTTTGGGGAAAAGACCCGGCTTCCTGTGTCCTGCTCCCAGCTTCCCAGCAGGGGGCAGCACTCAGGACCCAGCCCTGCACCTACTTTCTCCCTCGCCATCTTCAGAACCCCCACTCCAGCTGATAAGTAGCTGTGATCTGGGTGACAAAAGCCACCTTTGTTCCCATAAACTGGACTGGCAGGTTTCCACACCCAATCTGGCCAACCAGGTAATAATCCAATCTCCAGAACACCACACATTTCAGGCAGCTCAAGAACTCAGGGGCAAGGTGTGGAGAGAGGGAGGGAAGGGCCTGCATGTGGACCTGGGACACACAAGAAGATTGTGGGTTCAACAGGTGGGAGAGATACATGTCCCTGCCAATTGAGGAGAGGAATGACATGGCCAGTAGGCTTGTCACTGGGCTCTGGGAAGGAGGGGTCTGGGGAGAAGGGGGATATTTGCTTGTGAAATCCAGAACTGTGTAATGGAAGGAGCTCTGCACTAGAGTCAGGGAGTCTTTGTTTTAGCCCTGCTCAGCACTGACCTTCTTTGCCTTTGGGAGAGCCACACAGCCTCTCTGCATTTTGTTGACCATACCTAAGTTACCACAGCCGTGAACAGGGCATCCTAAATGTCTGCCTCATGGGGTCCCTGTGAGGATTTAGGAACTAGGTCAAATAACTGTAAACAGCTGAGCCCTGTGCAAGTTTGGGTGATTGTTTATGCTTTTACCTCCCAAGTATAAAAGGGGCATTGGGCTGAATAAAGACGTTTTCTGCTCTAATATTCCAATTTTCTGATTCTTGAGGTCATGGGTATCCAAAGTAAAGTTGAGTGCTGGGCAGTACTTGAGACGGTTGAGTGGACAACACCTGATCTCACCTTCCCCACTATTACTGGTTAAACCTTGGAGAACAGCCCATGAAGTCCCAGCTGGTCACACCCTGTTGGGGCCCCAGCTTCAAAAGCCTGAGCTCTCCTAGAAAACTGCAACCCAATGGCAGGCATGCATCTCACATCCTTCAGGCAACTCCATCAGCCAAAACTGTCTGTCCTAACCACTTCTTGGCCAATCATAAGACACCCCCTGCCCCCATTCAGTTGGGTTGTTCCCTGATATGGAGGGTCTTTTGTTTCTGTCGCTAAAACATAAAACTAAGACAAGAGAAGAGAGCTGCAAGGTGGCAGAGAAAGGAGTTTTGAGGGAGGGAGGGAGGGAGGGAGGGAGGGAGGATATCTCTGCAGGCACCATGACGAGAAGCAGTGTTTTTCTCGGAGTTATGCACCAGCCCAGGAATCCTCCAGCAGGACAAGGATCTTGTCTCTACGGCAACTGAGGCCTAGCTGGAGACAGAGAATCCTCAGCTCTAGAGGAGGGGGCTAGAGGGGTGACGCTTGCCTCCACTGCACAGCCCCCTTCTTGCTTCCCTTTAGAAACCCCCTGCTTCTGTCCCTGAATAATTCACAGGATCTTTTGTTCCTGCCCCCAAACCTTTCTCTTCATCCCACTCCTCCCGCCCTCCCTGGTCTTCCTTTTTCCGTGGGAAAGTTGCTGGAAGAGGTCATGGGCAGAGAGAGGAGGGGGAAAGGGGCCCTGCAATGACAGAAGGTCGATGGCAGTGCCAGACAAAGGGAATAAATACGCTAATTAAATGGCCAAGAAAGGCTGGAGGAGAAGATGGGATTGGGGGTGAGGGAGGTGGTAAGAGGTAAGAAGTGAAGGGCTGGAAGATCGAGAGGAGTAGGCAGGGGCCTCCCTCATCAGGAAAACAGAGTAGAGAAAAAAAAAAAAACTTGTTTCTATAGCCCTTTTGAAACTGTACTGCCCGAACCTCCACCCATTCTCTAGCCCCAATTCTATTAGCGGGCAGAGGAAATAAAGAAGATAGATAAAGCTGCTGACTCCACTCCCTCATTGAGATTCAAAGCCACCTGGGTGCCTCTCCCTCAGTGATGGCATGAAGTCACTTGGCATTTGTCAAGGGCACCAGAGACAAGGTGGGATGTCAGATCCTACTCAGCTTTGACTTCAACTACATGGATACCTGTTAACAATAATAACAGCAATCACAATGACAGCAGCCTATACTGACTGAACTCTTATTGTGTGTCAAGCACTGCGCTAAGTCTATACACTTAGTATGTCATTTGATCCCCAAGACAACTGTAAAAGGAAGTTACTATTACTATCCCATCTTACAGATGAGGAAACTGAAGACAGAGGATGCAAATCTTGCCCCAACTGACACAGCAAGGCACTTGGGTTCAAGCCCAGACAGTCCTAGTTTCTGGAGGACGGGTTCTTACCCAGCACAGGAGCCTCCCTCCTCCATGCTAGCAATCACCCTGGAACTCTGTTAGAGGCCCCCAGGATGGTGCTGTGTGAAATCGGGGAGAAATTAAGCAGCAGCAAGGTTTAGCCATCCATTCTCCACTCCCAAATACTTCTGCCATCTCAGGGGAAGTCATGAAAATCTTACGCATCTCACCAGCATTTTGCCTTTTATAAACTGCCTTTGTGTACAATGAGGAGCTGGGCTTTAGCCCAAAGAACAGTGGATTAGGAGACCAAATCCAACCCCTACCGTATAACACATGAGCTCTGTGTTTCTCCTTGGGAAATCAATTCTGAGCAGGATGTCTGTGCTTAATACTTAGATCACAGAGTAAGAGAATGCACTGCCAAGGGGCCAACTCCCTTAGTGGAGGTTTTCATGATAACTCCATGGAGTAGGTAAGTCCACTGGATCTTGCAAAGATTCTGTGGCTCACTCCAGTGACAGAGGTAGGAGTAGGGGCTGGGCTTCTGGATTTCCAACCCGGCACTCTTCCCACTCTGTGGTGTACCCTCCTTCATCCCTCCTCCCAGTGCCAAACCTCTGTGTGCAGGGACCCAGCTGAGTATCAAAACCACCTTCTTAGAGCAGCCTGGACTTTCAGACTCAGGCACCCAATGCAATTGAAAACCATCCTGATCAGCTGGGATCAGGGGCCACAGGCAGAGCCAGGCCTCTCTGGAGACAGAAAGGGAAGATTGGGTGGCTGTGAGATGCTAAGAAATCAGGGGCTGGCAAGCAAAGGTTGCAGCCACCATATGGATCTGGGTCACTTCGATTTTATGATCAGGAAAATCAAGAACATAAAAACCAATACAAACAGGACCTACAGCATCAACAGGTTGTCACAGAAATAACTGAGACAATGTATGGAAAGTGCCTGGCACATAATAAGTCATCACTAAAAATAGGCCGGTATTCCAATTTGGAGTCACCTCTCTGGCTTCCAGAGAGACTACAGGAAAGAAACTCTCATTTTGCACCTACTGGATGCTGGGCATTGTGGTAGGTACTTGGTAGAAGAGCACAGCAGAGTCAGAATCTGGGCTCTAGTGTCAGATGTCCTAAAGTCTGAATCCCACTCTCTGCCAATGATTAGCTATGTACCCTTGAACAAGCGAACATCTACTGTCTTCATCTGTAAATGGGATAATGCCTACTTGCCTATTTCATAGAGTTGTTGCAAGGATTAAATGAGATGATAAAGCCCCACACTACAATATAGTGGGAGTTCAATTAATGTTATTAATGTTGCCTATTATTGTTTAGTAGGCACAATCTCATTCTGTCACCCAAGCTGGAGTGTAGTGGTACAATAATAGCTCACTGCAGCCTTGACCTCCTGGCCTCAAGAGATCCTCCAGCCTCAGCCTCCCAAAGTGCTGGGATTACAGGAATGAGCACCACACCTGGCCACAATCTTCTTTAAGCCTCACAGCCACCCTAACAGGCGTATTACTGCCAGCATTTACAGATGAGAAAGTTAGGACTCCATGACGTTAGGGATCTGGTCCTAAATCATATGGCTAGTAAGAGCCAAAGTCTCAACCAGAGTCCAGATCAGAGGCCAAGCATCAAACCCTCCATTATCCACCACACCTACAGCCAGGTGCACCACCTTCACCTGCAGCCAGGGGTCAGCACAAGATGAGGAGAAGCTTAAGTCTTGGCAGCCCCTCCTTCTTCTGATCCAGAAGATCTGCTGTAGCCTGTCTCTACCGTGAGTAAATGCTCTAAGGCAGCTGCGGAAGCACTTACCCAGAGGCGATCAGCACCCGGGACTGGGCAATGGCGAGTCGCTGCAGGTTGGAACGATTCAAGGTGGCCAGGGCCACCCTTCCGGTCTTGCCGTTGGGTCCTGGGGGGCTGGCAGGAGAGCCCACGGTTGTCCCAGTGGGCATGCTGGAGGCTTGTCTCCGGATCACCTGCGATGGGGCGGTCTTCAGTGGGCCTCGAATGGTGCCTGTGCTGTCCAGTGGCTTGGCCCCAGAGCCTGGTGGTGGGGGCAGCTTGACCACGCCAGGAGGGGGCATGTTCTTGCGGGTCACTGGCGGCTGTAGGGGCCCAGTGCTGCCATTGACCACGGCTGCCTTAACACTCATCACCAAGACACACTGGGGACAGGAGCAGGGGGACATGGGGGGCGAGGTGGCTGGCCCAGGGCTGACTGGCCAGGACTGAGTCTTAGGCAAGGTCCCCGTGACCATGGGGTAGATGAGGTCGAGGCGCCGGCGGACACGGCGTTGGCGCTGGGTCTGACGGTTGATCTGGCCCATGGTGTTGAAGTCAATGACGTAGCTAAAGCCAATGGAAGTGAGGTCGATCCAGGGGTGCTGCTTCTCATAGGCATGCTGGATGGTGATGCCCACTTCCATGTCGTAGGGCGTCCAGGAGCCATTGTCGTTCTCCCACTCCCACACCACGCCCTTCCCAGGGGCCGAGGAGGGGTCGTAGTAGTTGCGGCGAACTGGGCGGAGAGTTCCTGCCAGGGTGGGATAGGGGAGAGGTCAGAGTCAGCATGCAATTACACTGAATGGCATGACATTAACAAGTCATGCCATTGCCATAATGGCAAACATGAAACAAGTCCTACTGTGTACTGGGCATGACACTGCCTGAAGTGCCAGCTTTGAATGAAACTCATTTCTCCCTTTAAGATGTCTATAGTCCAACCAGGGTAGAAGCAGATGAGTTACCACATGAAGGATATGGGTGGCAGTGTAAGGTAAGGTAGCAGAAAGACTGCCTCCTGGTTTGCAGTCGGGACATCTTGGTTTGCAGTCAGGACATCTTGGTTGGCAGACAAATTCATTCCATTTACTAGCTAATATAGAACCTCTCAGCCTCCCTTTCCCTCCTGGGAAACAGGATAACTCCTTCCTAGAGTTTTTGTACAAACTAAATATGACTCACTTATTTATTCAGCAAATATGTATTTGTACATGCCAGGTTCTGGATTTCATGTGAACCCTATGAATGCACTAAGGCATGTAAAGCCCTTGACACACAGTAGGTGCTCATAATGATCATATTCCTTCTCCTCTGTTCCTCTAAATGCTCTTGTGCCAAGAGTCATGAGGAAAAGAATACAGGGCTGTGGAAGCCTAGGGGACTGAGGGAAGACTCTGCCTCCATGCGGGAAGGCTGCCCAGAAGTGGCTGTGAGGGAGCTGGATCTCTATACATTTATGAATTCTGTCCAAAAAAAAATGGTGTGTTACTATGAGAAGAAGGGAAATCAGGTTGGGAGAACTCTCTCATATTTCCCAACATTAAATCTTATATCAGTAGCAAAAGTAACATTCTCAATGGTCATGAGAATAATTTTATATTTATCTGATGTCTTTAAGAAGCTAAAACCCTCCTAAAGATAGGATTGTCTTAGTTTTCAGAGTCTCGCTTTGGGGCCGGGAAGAGGTCAGGTTTATTACAGGGTAATGGTACAGCAGATATGAACTGGCAGGACTGTAAGGGAACTGAACCTGTAACTATTGCCTCTTTCTCCCTCACTCAAAACCTGAATCCTGACTCATCCTCAACCAGGGCTCATTTCCTGGTATCAACATTAAGGCTAAAGATGTCTGGCTCAGGGCAGGGTGGGGAGGTCCGGGAGGGCCTCTGGGATGCTGGAATCTCTGCATCTGTCAGCTTAAGCTCTATCCATCAAAGTGGTGAGAAAAGGCTCCCTTCACCAGCCTCTGACCCACCCCTCCTCCAACCCAGAGGGATACACCAAGACTGGGGACAGAATCCCATTCAAGGGGGGAAGAAAAGAAACAATGGCTATTCAGGCCTTTGCCAGGGTCATAACCCGCCCCCCACCCCATCTCCAAGCTCCTTAATGACCCAAAACATCAACATTCAGAGGCACAAGGGAGAAGCAGAACAATCCCCTATTCATCACCAGGGCCTCTGCTGGGGAACATGGGGGTATCAGGATGGTGGGGGCAGGGGAGGGGGAGGCAATATTTCCCTGGTTTGCCTCCATTTCCTTCGTAAGTGTGCAGTTTGCTGGGGAACAAAGAGTATGGGCTTTGGGGCCAATAGGGGTGGTTTTGTCCCTTCCAGCTGTGTGATTAAGCCTCAGTTTCCTCATCTGTTTGGGTCCTGGGTAGTGACTTCAAAGGGTGGATTTGAGGATTAAATGAAGAAATGAATGTAAAACTCAAAAATAGCACCTGTCACCATGGCAAGAGCTCAATGAAAATTAGTGATTATTTTTGTAATTTATTTTCTATTATGTGTCTAAGCAGGATGGAGAAACCATGGAGAAGGTTTAGCTCAGGGTGTGTGAGGGTGTGTGTGTGTGTGTCTCTGTGTGTGTGTGTGTAGGGTGGCAGGCGGTGTAAGAAAGAGAGAGAGAAAAAGTTTCTATATAACTGACACAGGATTTTCTTCTTGGTCACTTTGCAAGCCAGGGACCTCTGGCTGGCAACACCCTGCCTGGGCCTCACTCGGCCACACAACCTGCTGCAGGAGATGGCAGGAGATGACTCGCCCACTCTGCCCAACTGGGCCAAGTTTGGCTGCACACCAGTTCCTAAGTTCTTGTCCCACACCCAAGAAGAATGAGGATATGCTGACAATCGAAGAGTGAGCAAGGTGGGGAGTTTTCATGAGTGATGAAACAGCTTTCAGCAGAGAGGGGACCCAGGGGTGGTGCCCCTACGAAAAAGTGGGAAAGTCCCTGCAGTGTGACTGAGTCCAGGGCTTTTATAGGCTCAGAATAGGGGAGGGGCAGGCTGTAGGTAGTACTGGAAAAGGCAACATTTGATTGGTTAAAAGGCATTATTCAGAAAGAATCAATTGGGAAAGGGTAGAGAAACAGGAACAGAAGTTCTCACTTTGGGTTGCAGGTTTTATCTTGGACCAGCAGTCCAGTCTTTCAGCCTTCAGGCTGTTTTTGGCTTGAAAGTGGGGTTTCACTGGGGACCTGCCCCTATCTGCCTAGTCATTTGGCTGACTTCTGCTGCTCTCAAATTGGTATTTGCACAATCTTTATTACTTACAAAGCACCTCACATATCCTATGTAAATTTCATAGCAATCCTAGAAATACCTTTCACAAATGAGGAAATTAAGTTTAGAGAGTTTAAATGGCACTATTTTATATTCTCTCCAGGGTGGCAGGGACACTGCAATTAACCCCCTCACAGATTTGCCTAAAAGACTTTTTTTTTTTTTTTTTTTTTTTTAAACACAATACTGTTATCAATCCTGGAGATGCCTGAGAGTTGTCCCAGAACTTCTGGAAACTATGCCATGGATCTATAATATACCTTTCTGGGTTTGTCTTCCTCAGTCTCTGTGTTTTCTTCTATTCCTGCCTGACAGAGGCCCCTTTTATCCTCATGCATTCTCCCAGAGTTCCCTGACTCCCTTCCCCACAATTCGCTAGGTCCCTTCTACTGAAATGGCCTCCTTTGCCATTTTTACCTATTGAAATTCTCCTTACCATTCAGGTCTCAAGCCATTTTCCATCCATTTCTTAAAATGTTCTCCCAGCCCAGGCCCCACCCTCAGGAAGCCTGAGCTGTGTAGCTTGACTATGTATGCTGATGTGCATCAATGTTTCAGCAACATTTTTCATACCATCCCGCCTTAAGTGGGGGCAGGAATGCCACTGTGGAGCTCTTTGCATTCTTAGTGCCTAATGCAGTGTCTGGCAGTTGCAAGGGCTCCAGAAACTGCTGTGACTGATTGAAGACTTCTGGCTACTTTAATATTTAATCATTTATCACATATCACTGAGCACTCATTAACTGCTATGGGGAATGCAGATTCAAGCATTCCTCAGGTAGCTTTCAGTCTGAAACAGGGTTAGAAGACAAGTGTGTGAATGACTATTTATGAGGCAGAACGTATCACAAGGAGAATGCCAACAAAATGCATGTTGGCAGGAAAATCGACCATGTCCCCTCCCTGCGTAAATCCCTTCCATGACTTCCCATTAGGTTGAAATCTAAATCCCCCCTACCCACCAACATACATGGCCCCCTCATTGCCTAACTCTGCCCACATTTCAGCTACACTGGCCTTCAATCTCTCCTCATTGCCAGGCTTCTCTGATTCTGGGCCTCTTCACAATGCTGGTTCCTCCCCAAAACTCTCTGGTATCTTTTCCATAGCTCTTCCCACAGGAAGAGCTTATTTCTTCAAGGAGGCCCCCTGGGCAGTTCTGGCCAGGTGAAATTCTTGTTCCTTTTAAAAAAATTTTAATAGCATTCATCTCAATGCGCAGTTACATATGTATTTGTGTGGCTAATTTGATGAATATCTGTCCCCTTCACTAGAGAGTGAGTACCATGAGAGTGGGCATCAAGGTATGTGCTCATGGCTGTATTCTCTATGCCTGCATGTCCTAGTCACTCCAAAATATTGATTCAATAAATGAAGTAATGATGGTTTGGAAAGCATTTCAAGGTGTGGAGAATGTTTTAAGAAATGAATAACAAATGGCATGGACTCGTATAACAAAAAGAATTTTGAGAGGTAAAAATGGCAAAGGACAGTGTTTCAGAAGAAGGGACCTCAAGGCTAGTTGGGGGGTGAAGAGTGTCAGAGAACTCTAAAGGAATGCATGAGGATAGAGGTAGCCTCTGTTTGGCAGATTGGAGGGAAATATAAGGCATAGAAGAAGACAATCCTGGAAAGATATGTTAGAACCAGAGAGGGTATGGAAGGTCTGAAATGTCAGGCTATGATAGATTTAATTTGTAATCAATGAAGAGCCAGTAAAGTTTGTTAAGAAAAGAGGGGCAAGACCAGAGCCACTCTGTCCATTAGTTCCAGGTGAGTGGAAAGGTGTTGGCATAGAAAATGAAAAGAAGGTGACGAACTGGAGAGACCTTACAGAGAAAAAAATGGGTAAGACTTGATCATGAGTAGCTGAATGCTTTCCAAGTGAGGTTTGAGGATTGCCTCCTTCAGAATCTCCTGGGATATGAATTGAATCAGCAGTGCCCTTGAGACCTACAGGCCAGCATCTCCAGGGCCTGGGCACGGGAATCTGCATGTGAATGGCCACCTTGAGTGGTGCATGGGTACACTCAAATTTCAGCTGTTGGGCTACAGGGTCTATGTGCCTGTACCTATTAGGTGCCCAAATAAGATTCTAAATGACAAAATGAGTCAAAGAATCCTGGGTTTGGACCACGGGAAAGTGGTAAAATGGTGTCAGAGGGATGTCAAGAGAAGAGCTGGTTTTGGAGGGAAAGTTGTTGAGTTCAATTCAACGCTAGAGGAGAGTCAGAGATAGCATGCAAACCTCAGAACCAAAGTGTTGAGACAATAGACATGGTGGGATTTTACTCGCTGATTATTTTCAGAGACCACCCTATTTTGGATGTGCTAGTTCTCGACTTTTCTAGAATCAGGATTATAAACCAGATAATCTGTGAAGTAACCCAAGGAAAGGGGCTCCAGTAGGATAGGGATTGAGGATGTTCATAAACTAAGGATGAAGAAGGAGAAAGAAAATCAGTTTTTTACAGATTTTCCACCTGCGTTACAAAGCACCCAAAATCTTTCAGCTTCTGGGAAGTGGAAGGCCATGCCTTCCAGGCATGCACTGAGGTCTCTGGGGCATGTTACACACATCTATGTAAGTGACTCACTGCCGTTAGGGCATGCGCTATGTCCAAGAAATCCCAGGCCGCTCTCACCAGCATCCCCCACGCCCACCAGAATATTCCATGAGGACAAAGAAATATTTGGATGCTCTATTATTGCTATATCTCACGTCTGGAACAGTGACTGCGCTAAATAGTTGCTCCATAACTATTTACTGAATGAAGAAATAGGACATAGGGCACCTAATTCAGAACCTCAGCCCTGCCATTGACTAGCTGTAAACCCTTGAGCAACTTAATCACTTTCAATTTGTTTCCTCACTTATAAAATGGGGATAATAATAGGTTCTTCATAAGATTGTTGTGAGGATTAAACAAGATAGTGTGTACAACGTGCTTGGCATGATGCAGACACATGGTGCATCCTGCACATTGTAATTATCATGTGGTCATCATGATGCCTGCCTCCTCCACTTCTATGCTAACATAGGGTAGAGGGTTTTGTGGGGGGGCTAAAACGCAGCTTCTGTCAAATCATTTAATTCAGCCCACTCTCTTTCTTTCCATCTGACACTTCTCACCACTTTAAAAGACATAAAGAAGGCAAAACCTGCACAGAAAACTCAGAGCTGGAAAGAACGTTCCTTCACCCTGTGCTTATCAGTATCATCACTGGCACAGGGGCCAACCCATTCACCTGTTGATCTGCATGATGGGAGGAAAGAAAAAGAGGGAAAGAAGAAATCTTAAGGCTGCTCTTCATTCTAAAAAAAAAAAAAAAAATGAGGCCTGACCATTTAGAGACTTGCTCAAGGTCACGGAGTAAACAGTGAGCCTAGAATGAGAGCCACAGTTGTTTCTCTCCACTCTCAGCCTGGATCTTCCTCATCCTGCTACTGAAACCCTGGAGTTGGTAGGGTCAGGCATGTTGAAAGGTACAGGGAAAGTGATGCTGAAGTAAAGCTCTTCAGTCACTGCCCTACAACAGAAAAAGGGCAACCCAGTCAAGGTAAATGATGGCAGGTGGAGAGGGCCCCACCGAGGCTTTTGGAAGTGGCCAAGAGCCAGTCCCGTCTATCTCACCCCATCTCTTCCCTTATTCCAGATTCTCTAGCCCAAAATGCCTAGAGGAGATTGGCATAGAATGCAAATAAGATCAGACCCCTAGGCAGTCTGGGGAAGGAGAAGGGCCCAGGGCAAACAGAGGCAGGCAGATGGGTGTCTGGGACCTCCCAGCCATCTCCCTGGAGACAGGCTGGATGAGGTCAGGAGCCCAGGCGAGTGGAGAGCCTGAGGACTCTCTCAGCAGCAGAGCAAGCAACTTCCAAAAAGACAAAGCTCTCATGTCAGGAAATGTCCCCATACAGAGGAGGCAACAAAAAAGGAGAGGAATCGCCTCTGGGCAGGGGACTTCCAGCTCTCTTTTGTTTATGGGGATGTTTCTGGTTCCCAGCTTTGAATTATGGCTCAAGGATGGTGGGTAATTTAATTAAACATTGCAAGGGCTTGGCCGAGGTTGCCTGGGAGCCACTGGTTTAAAGTTCTTACCCTGTCATGGCCTCATCAATGAGATTGAGAGGAACTATGTGTGTGTTGGTGGAGAAGGGAGAGGAGGGGGCTCAGAGCTCAGAAACCCAGAGATTCTTCTATTCTTTGACAAGCGCCCTGACAGACCCAGCTTTTTTGGGAATTCAGCCCAGTGTCTGCAGCACCCAGCACAGGGCCTAGCGCACAGGAGAGAGGTATTCAGGATGGCTGACCGACTCTAGCAATGAGCGGATGAAACCACAGCAGTCTGATGATAAACACACCCTGAGGCAGCCTTTAAAATGATTCAGGGCAAGTTCTCTGCCTGAGGTTTAAAGTCCAGGGAGCGCCATTCTCTGACTAAATTGCTCACCACCAGGCAGTCCTCAGGTAAGAGTGATCAGACCTGGGAAACGTAGCTTCTTTCCTTCCATCCAGTTTTCTCTACAACTTCGCTTCTGTAGAAAGGGTCATGAACCTTTGTAGATACCTTGCCTATCCTAAGTACCCCCAAACACAGATTCCACCTTTGCTCTTCCCAAACGTGGGAAAGGGGCTGAGACCTTTCTGTCACAAGGGTGGTTTTCCAAATGCTGCAGAGATATACTCTGAAATAGAAAAGCTAACACCTGCTTTTTTTTTTTTTTTTTTTTTTTCAGGACTGGAATCCCCTGTCAGGTGCTTTAACTGCTGGTCTCTCTCTCTCTCTGGTCCCACCTCCGTGGCTCAGCTCCGCCCAACACACACCCCCTCCACCCTCACCTCCACAACCTTTACCCAAGTTGCACAATGACATTCTCTCCCTCCCCCTCAGCCACACTTAATCCTCTTTCTCAATCTCCCCACATTCCTCTCTATTCTCTCCTCCTCCCAGTCTCCCTCAGCTCCACACACAGTTGAAGCCCCTCCAGATTCTAACACTTCCAGAATCCTCTCCCCAGAAAGCTCTCCTCAATCAGCCAGTGTCTGCAGAGTCCTTGGCAAAGGGGTTGCTGGGAGTTATGACTAAAGACGGGGACATGAGGGTGGAAAGATACCCCTTTCCCATGACAATCCTAATTAGCACACAGGATGTGGGGGCTTTCCAAGGAAGCAGAGAGACTCTGCTCAAACAGCTGTTCACTGGGGAGGGCCTTTCCGAGTCATCTTCTCTACTTCCTCCGCAGCACACCGGCCTCTCCAGGCTCCTCGGCTGCACTCTTGGGAAAGCCGAGCCAGAATTCCAGAAACAATGGCCCTCTCCCCACCTGCACTGACGGAGGCAGAAACTTCCCAGGTCATCGATTAAGCAAGGACGGAGCAAAGAGGGGCAGTTCTGCTCTCCCTCGGGCAGCACCCCAACTCCCCACCCCCCACGGCCCCATCCTGGAGGCTCCCTTCCTGGCTCTGACCTGGAAAGGCAGGTCAGCTGGGAAGCGAGTTTGTCCTGGCTACAGTGACAACTTGATTCTCATGAAAAGATAGGAGTTTGGCGCTGCAGGAGACCATGGGTTCCTCACAGGCTATGGTTTCAAGAGGAAGCCTGGGGACAGTTTCTCCTTAGGAATCTGCGTCCTCCTCCTCCGCAGACAAAGGGAGCGGCTTCCCTGCCATGCATTCCGAAGCCCCGAGCCTCCCCCTCCTCTCTCCATCTGCTCCGGCCTGTTGCTTCCGCGCTTGTAGTGTGTAGCAGAGGCATTCGCCAATGCCACGGCGTCCAGGGTACCCCAGCCCCAGTCTCTCCTCCCAGGGAGCCCTGCGCTTCCCTTACCCGACTGTAGCGAGAACCTCCGGGGAATCCCTTCTTCCTCCCCCAGTTCCCACACCCAGGACCCAGCTGCGGGGAGGCATCCCACACAGGAGACGCAGAGGCAGTGAGATCGGGGGTGAGGGGACGTGTGGCAAGCCCCAGCGTGCCTGAAGCAAAACAGGGTCAGGTCAGCCAAGGTGCCGGCCGCCACGGGATGAGGGCAGGAAGCCTTTGCGAAGGGCTAGGATTCTCTGTAGTCTGGGGCAGCCCTAGAATTTCTACATGGAAAGACTTAGGGCCACCAAGTGCTGAAAAGCAGGGGCATGAAAGGGGTGGGGAGTGGATTGTTACCGACTAGGTTGAAGCTGGGTTTGCAAAACCATAACACTGATACTATTTGCATGGATGTTTAAGGGGGAGGGAGGATCCTGCGAGGATCCAGGGGAGTGAATCGCCTCCCACCACCACCTCTTGGTGACACTGCTGCACAGAAGTGCCGACTAGGTGGCCAAGGTGGGTTCACAGGGAGGGAGGTACCTTGGCAGGTTGGGAAGGTGGGAGCAGGCGGGGAGGGGTCAGGGGCGGCTGGCTCACCCGTGTCTTGGCGGAACTGGTTCATGGATTGCAGGTCGATGATGTAGGGCGCGAGACGGCTGTCCACCTGGCCCAGCACCACGCTGCCCCCCGCGCGGGGGCCGGCGCGGACCACCGCCTCGATGTGGTGGCTCACCGCTGGGCTGTAGGGACGCCAGCGGCCGTGCTCGTTCAGCCATTCCCAGACCACCACGGCCGAGGCCAGGAGCATGGCGAGCCCGGGGTTGCGGCGCTGCGCGGCCCGCCTCCCGGGCCCCGAGGGCCCGACCTCCTCCGCTTCCTCCTGCGCCGCCGCCTCCGGGCCTCGACCGCTCCCCCTGCCCCGCGCCCCGCCGCCCCGGGCAGCCTCAGCTCCGGCCCATGGGCTCCTCCCCAGCCGTGCATCCACCGGGGCCGGGACACCTGGGCCGCCTGGCTGGGACCGCGCGCCGCCGCCGCCGCCGGGGTCCGCTGCTGCTGCCGCTGCTCCGTGGGGTCGAGTCGCTTCATGCAAATGCCCGGCTCTCTGCAAACAGGCCCCCGCCTTGCAAAAGCCACTCGGCGGGCGCGCGGCCCGAGCCCCGGCGGCCGCGAGCTGGGGCTGACGGCGAGGCGAGGACCCAGCCCTCGCACCAGTTGCGCCTCGGGCTCTGCAGACGCCGGGGTGGGATCTCGCCGCACGGCCGCGCTCGGAATGGCACGCTCTGGTCCCCTCCCCTCCCCTCCCTCCCTCCCTCTTCGCCGCACGAATTGCAGTCGCCGCCGCTGGGAGAGCTCCCCCTGCCTGTGGCTCTGCTCAGTCCCTTCCAGAATGAACCGCCCCTCCCAAGCGGCGCGCTAAGGCAAACCCGCGCCCGCGTGTGTTTCCCTGGTTCCTTGATGCAGAGAAGCGACCCGCCATGACACGGCCCCGGGACCACCACTGTCGCCCAGCCGCAACTTTGCAGCCTTCTTCCCCAAAATGTAATTTTCTCTCTCTCTTTTTTTTTCTTAATGCAGCATGATCAGTGTCCGCAGCGCGAACTGGAGACACGCATTGTCTCGGGGCTTGCGCATGCACTGGCACACTCACAGTCGCGCACACACACACGCGCGCGCACCCCCACGCCTTCCTTGCCCGGGCGCCTATTACCTCATCCTCTCCCGCATCCTTAGCTGTCCGTCAAGGAAGCAGAAGACACGCCCCCTGCTGCTCGGGCGAGTGCCCTGGAACTTACTCGCCCCCTGCTGGCCTAAAGTGTCGTGTGCCGGCCAATGGCCACTCCAACCTCTGCTAATGAGACCCAGTCCAAAGGGATGCAGCAATTTGGCTAATGATGGATTTATATTACCTATGTAGGGAGCAAATGTGGTTTTTCTGGCCAGATTCAACGTACTAGAGTGAGGAAGACGCATGTTAGATTAATTTTATCTGCATCGTTTCTGTAACTGAAATTATGAAACACTAGGACAAACACAAGCTAGACTTACTTTGATCATCAATAGTTAATATGGAAAATAACCTTAAATAGGTAGGTTCTGACTAAAAGGGAAGACTGAAGTCAGGATTATGCATTATCCTTGTCAAAGAACACAAATTTTGTTTTGTTGAGATTGCAAACCACATAAAACAACGAATCGAGTCTATCAAGATCCAAGATATAGGATGTGGGAAAGTAAAAGTAGATTATGTGTTAGAGAATGGGATTGTGAATCTTTCTGAAATAATCAATTTTTTCATAAATATCATATGACCCTTTTATGTTTTAGACGACTTGCTTCCCCCTCCCTCTCCTTACAGCTGTCATTTCTCCCATTGTTAGAATTTTCCATCCTTCTACCTTTATCTTTCTCCCAACAGAGTTCTAAATACAAAGCGAAAGAAAAAGTGTGAGATCTGTTCTTCTTCAGGCCTCTAAAGGCACCAGGCTCAAGGGACCTCTGAGCTTTGTTCTTTCTGGTCTTCTTGCACAGCTTGACCTCCAAAACGCCTAGTCAGCCTCTCCCTTAATTGGGGACTGTTCCTAATCCAACCTAAACAACACCACTCATTAAAATGTCGCGTTTCAGAATTAGAAGAACAAAAAGAAAACAAGTTAAGGATACCTCGACTAATTATATCATAGGCCATTATTATTACCATTTTACAAATGACAGGACTTAAGGAATTTAAACTGTTTGCCTTAGATTACATATCTAGTTAGAGGGGAAACCAGTATTCAAAATTTAGTTGGGCTGACTCAAAAGAAAATGCCTGTTCCATAGCAAGTCGTATATGACACAGAAATGGCACAATAACAGGCAATGTAGAAGTGTCTCAGTGTGAAAGAAGGGAAGGGAGAAAATGGGGGTAGAATTTTCTGGAAAAGAAACAAAAGGCAAACTGAAGAAAAAGTAATTTAAAAATTTATTGGGCTACTTTTATTTCTAGTCATATAAATGGAAAGTATCAAAACTCAGGAAACTTTCTTATAGTCTTGGTAAGTATGAATCAAAAAGTGAAGAGTAATGGTTCAAGGGGATATTGGAAGTACAAGGGAAAATACAGCACCTGACCAGCTAAGCCAGAAATTCCCAGGTGAAAAAAATCTAAACTAGAGAAGCGGGCTACTAGCAAATGTTAGATGAGCTCTTTGAAAGACGAATGGAAGGCAGAAGGAAACTGACGCCTACCTGCCTATGTCCAGCCTAGTTTTGTATCTGGTCTTGTATCTTCCATGTTAAACACAACAGAGTATTACAGCAGAATAAAAATATCTTATGACATGTGAGAAGGTTTGTATGTAGTCTGATTCATTTGCAAGAGGAAGTGAATACACACACATATACACATATACACACAAATGAGAGGGGTCTTTAAAAGTTTATGGAAAATGCATATTATGAAAAAATTAGGCAGGTAGTTCAAATTGTTTTTTTGCACCCAAATAAACTCATACTAACTTGTTATAACATGTCTGAACAGGATCTAGTCTGAGACACTAAGAAGGGTAAGACAATGCCCTTACTGAAGAGGGTCAAGGATTAACAGTCAAAACAATAGCCTGCACCATAGATATGTCAACTGGTTCAGCTTACACAATTCTGACCAAGAAATTAAACTTTCCACTCCTTGATAGGTGCCAAAACCATTGCATCCAGGTTGGCTACAGACAAGAGCAGGCCTTTCAATAGAGATTTTAAATGGGTGGGATCAGGATCATGAAACATTTCTTTGAAGAATTGTAACAGGAGATGAAACATTACCAGTATAATCCTGAAGACAAGGAACAACCAAAGCAATGGCTATCAAGAGGTGGAAGTGGTCCAGTCAAAGCAAAAGTGCACTGGTCAAAAGCAGAGACTATGGCAACAATTTTTGGAGATGCTCAAGGCATTTTACTTACTGACTTTCCGGAGGGCCAGAGAACAATAACATCTGCCTAATATGAGAGTATTTTGCAAAACTTAGCAACAGCTTTAGGATAAAATACCTGGGAAAGCTTCACCAGAGTCGTTCTCCACCATGGCAATGTTCAAGCTCATTCCTTTCATCAAACAAAGGCACTTTCATGAGCATTTTGGTGGAAGATCTTTTAGTCTGCTGTACAGTCCTGATTTGGCTCCTCTGACTTCTTTTTGTTTCCTAATTTAAAAAAAATTTTTAAAGAGCATCTGTTTTTCTATAGTAAAGAAAGACTGCATTGATATGGTTAGGGTCCCAGGACACTCAGTTCTTTAGTGATGGACTAAATGATTCGTATCATCACCTACAAAAGTATCTTGAATTTAATGGTGCTTATGTTGAGAAATAAAGTGTACGTTTTTTATTTTGTTTTTTAATTTTATTTTTCACAAACTTTTGGAAGTCCCCTAATGTGTTTGTGTGTGTATGACTTGACATTAGTAGTAAATTATAGATGTAAAATATCTGTATTTTAATAATCCATGATAATTTATAGTTTATCATGACCCATTTAGAAATAATAATTTATAATTATGTATAAATAATCATTATATATGTATATACATTTCTTAGATCTTCTGATACAATCCTAATTTCAAATAATCTGTACCATAAACCCTGAAAATCTCAGAAATTCCATTTTATTTATTTATTTTTTTTTTGAGACAAAGTCTTGCTCTTGTCCCCTAGGCTGGAGTGCAATGGCGTGATCTCGGCTCACTGCAACCTCCTTCTCCCAGGTTCAAGCGATTCTCCCTCCTCAGCCTCCCAAGCAGCTGGGATTACAGGTGCCTGCCACCACGCCTGGCTAATTTTTGTATTTTTAGTAGAGATGGGGTTTCACCATGTTGGCCAGGCTGGTCTTGAACTCTGGACTCAGGTGATCCGCCCACCTTGGCCTCTCAAAGTGCTGGGATTACAGGCATGAGCCACTGTGCCTGGCCGACATTCCATTTTAGTATCCAAACTATATCTCCCAAATTGCCTCCTGTACCCATAAGTGGCATAAAAATCTTTAACCAAATGATATGCCAAATTTTTAATTTGAACATATGATGGCTATAATAAAACCTCACTAATTGAGACTATGAAGCCAGTTTTGAACTTTTCAAAGGTACAATTTGATGATACTTCAAAAAAGGTCGTCATTGTCTAACACAAAGATTCAGTGAAAAAGCTGCTTCTCTTCTTTTTCTGTGGAATGTTCGTAGACAAAGCCCTTTTTTTTTTTTCAATTAACTATTATTATGTAATAAACCACCCTAAAACTGGTGGCTAAAAACAGCAGCAAGCATTTATTTTTCAAACACATCTGCACTTTGGGGAGGGCTTCCAAGGACAACTGGTCTTTGCTCCACACAGCATTAGCTCAAGGGAGCTATCAGGAAAGCAGGTGGCTGGAATCATCTGTAGGTCTGCTCATTCATAAGTCTACTGCTTGATACTGGCTGTTATCTGGGCACTCAACTAGGGCTGTCAGCCCAAGTACCTACACATGGCCTGTCCATGTGATTGATGGGCATTCTTACAACACAGAAGTTAGTTTCCAAATAAACGAGAGGCAAGAGAAAAAGCCAGGCAGAAGATGCATTGCATTTTAATTTTTTATTTTAAAATAATTGTAAATTCACATGCAGTTATAAGAAACAGACAGAGCCTGTGTATCCTCAACATCCTATAAAACTATAGGAAAATGATAGTGCAATACCATTGCTGATATTTACACAGTTAAGATACAGAATGTTTACAATTCTGCTCCGTTATTGATATAATACCATTGTGTCACACATTATACAATATACATTTTGTGTACAATATACATTTTCCACACCACAAGGATTCCTCATGTTGCCCTAAAAGATCACACCCACTAATTCCTCCCCACTACCATCCTGTCCATAACTCCTGGCAATAACTAATATGTTCTCCATATTTATGATTTTGTCATTTCAAGAATATTATGCAAATGGTCACAGAGCATTCAATCTTTTGAGATAGGCTTTTTCCACTCAGCATAATTCTCTAAATATTCATCCAAGTTGTATGTATCAAGAGAAGTTTGTTTCTTTTTATTGCTAAGTAGTGTTCCATAGTATCCATGGACCACCTTACTGTTCATCCAAGGAAGTTCATATAAGTTGTTTTTAGTTTGGGCTATTATGAATAAAGCTACTATGAACACACTCATCCAGGTTTTTGTGTGAACGTAAAGTATCCATTTCTTTGTGATAAATGCCTAGGAGTACAATGGCAAGGTCATAGGGTAGTTGCATGTTTAGCTTAACAAACTGCCAGTTTTCTAAAGTGGCTGCACCATTTTGAATTTTCACCAGCAATATACCCATGATCTGGTCACTACATCTTCACCATCATTTTTTGGTCAGTATATTTTATTTTAGCCATTTTGGTAAGTGTGTAGTGTTATTTCGTTGTTTTTAATTTGTTTCCTTATTGACTAACAATGTTGAACATCTTTCCATGCGTTTATTTGCCATATATGCTCTTTGATATCTGTTCAGGTCTTTTGCTGGTTTTTGTTTTTTATTGTTGAAATTAGAGAGTTCTTTTTATATTCTAAATATTGGGCTGGGCACAGTGGCTCAAGCTTGTAATCCTAGCACTTTGGGAAGCCCAGTCAGGAGTTCGATTGCCTGAACTCAGGAGCTGGAGATCAGCGTGGGCAACATGGGGAAACCCTGTCTCTACAAAAAATACGAAAATTAGCTGGCCGTAGTGGTGCAGGCTTGTGGTTCCACCTACTCGTGAGGCTGAGGTGGGAGGATCGCTTGAGTCTGGGAGGTTGAGGCTGTAGTGAGCTGTGATGTTGATGTTGTACTCTAGCCTGGGCAACAGAGTGAATCCTAGTCTCAAATAAATAAATAAATACTTTTGGTGGATATATAGTTTAAAAATATTTTTTCTCAATCTGTAGCTTATGTTTTCCATGCTCTTCATAGCGTCTTTCACAAAACAAAAGTTTTTTAATTTGATAAAATACAACTTAGTAAATTTTTTTTTCTAAATGGCTTAAGTTTCCCATGTTAATTTTAAGAACTCTTTGGCTAGTCCTAAGATTTGAATATTTTTTTCCTCTGTTTTGTTCTAGAAGTTTCATACTTTTACAACTTACATTTAAATCTATGATCCATTTTGAATTAAATTTTTGTGTATGGAGTGAGGTTTAAGTTGAGTGTCTTTTTATGTGTTTGTTTGCCTATAGATGTATTGTCCTAGCGGCATTTGTTGAAAAGGCTTTTCTTCCTCCTTTGAATTGCTTTTGAGTCTTTGTAAAAAAATCAGTCTGGCATATTTGTGTAGATCTATTTCTGGTTTCTCTAGTCTGTTCCATTGACCTGTATGTCTATCCCTTCACCAGTACTGCACAGTGTTGATTAATAAGCTGTATTAATAAGCTATGTAACGTCTTATTGTAAATTGGGTAGATTGATCACTTTCTTCTTCAAAATTGTTTTAGCTATTCTGGATCCTTTGATTTCCGCATAAATACTAGAATAATCTTGTCTATATGTGCAAAAATTCTTGCTGGGATTTTGATAGGAATTACATTGAAGCTGTATGTCAATTTGAGGAGAATTGACATATTTTTACTGTGTTAAGTCTTCCAATCCATAAACACGATATGGATATGCTTCTCTGTTTATTTAGATCTTCTTTGTTTTATGTGTTTTCTAGTTTTAAGCATACCTATCCGGTTCATTTTTTGCTCAATGTACACTTAAGTAGTTCATTTTTTTAGAGTGATTATATTAATAAATGGCATTCTATTTTTAATTTTTGTTCCACATACTTATTGCTGGTACATATAAATACAATGGATTTTTGTATGTTTATTTAATATCTTGTAAGCTTGCTAAGGAGTCCAAATCTGGGTCTAAGAGTTCTTTTATAGATTCCTTGGGAGTTTACATGTCATCTCCAAATAGGGACAATTTTGTTTCTTCATTTCTGATCCTTATGCTTTTCTTTTCTTTCTTTTTCTTTTTTGAGACGGAGTCTTGCTCTGTCGCCCAGGCTGGAGTGCAGTGGCGCGATCTCGCCTCACTGCAAGCTCCGCCTCCCAGGTTCACGCCATTCTCCTGCCTCAGCCTCCCGAGTAGCTGGGACTACAGGCGCTCGCCACCACGCCTGGCTAATTTTTTGTATTTTTAGTAGAGACAGGGTTTCACTGTGTTAGCCAGAATGGTCTTGATCTCCCGACCTCGTGATCCGCCCGCCTCGGCCTCCCAAAGTGCTGGGATTACAGGCGTGAGCCACCGCGCCCGGCCGATCCTTATGCTTTTCATTTCCTTTTCTTGCCTTACTTAGAATTGTATTACCTGGAATTTCCAGTACTATGTTTAATACAGTTGTGAGAATAGACATTCTTGCCTTGTTTCTGATCTTAGATAACATCTAGTTTTTCACTATGAACTTTGATATTAGCTGTAGGTGTTCATTTTAGATGTTCTTTATCAAGTTGAGGAAGTTTCCCTCTATCCTTATTTTTCTGAGAGTTTTTTAAATCATGAACAGATATTGAGTTTTATTAAATGCTTTTTTGGTATCAATTGATATGATCATGAGATTTTTTTTCTTCAGACTGCTAATATGGTGGATTGCATTGATTTTCAAATACTTACTGAGATGTGCATCCCTGGAATAAACCCCACTTTGTCATGGTGTATAATTCTTATAAAATATTGCTATATTTTATTTGTTAAAGTTTACAGGGGGCTGGCCATGGTGGTGCATATCTGTAGTCCTACTTACTTGAGAGGCTAAGGCAAAAGGGTACCTTGAGCCCAGGATTTCAAGGTTACAGTGAACTATGATGAGCCACTGCACTCCAGCCTGGGTGACAGAGGAAGAGCCTGTCTCAAAAAAAAAAAAAAAAAAATTGGGGGGTGGTCTATATTTATAAAGAGTCTTGGTGTATAGTTTTCTTTTCTCTTTCTTTTGTTAAATTAAGCTTAGCCTAAAGCTACCTCCTTACATACTTTAAGTTTGACTTAAACGTTTCTCAATACATAGTGAACTATAACTTAACTGAATGTGGAAACAGACTAGCCTACTTTTGTAGCAAGTACCTGAGTCTCAGCCAATCACAGAAGCAATACCTCAACCACTCACAGGAGGCCAACTGTTCCAATAGAGTTCAAACAAGGTAAATGCTGAGCTGTAGCCAAGGCAACTGTTTCTTTTCTTTTTTCTTCTTTTTTAAACTTTTTATTTCAAAATAGTTTCTAAAATTGTATTTTAAAATTGACACATGATTGTACATATTTATGGGGTACATAGTGATGTTTTGATACATATAATATATAGTGATCAGATCAGGGTAACTAGCATATCCGTCCACCTCAAACATTTATCATTTCTTTTTGTTGGGAACGTTTAATATCCTCCTAGATATTTGAGTTGCTCTCTTATCGTGAACTACAGCCAAGGCTGCTGTTTCTATACCTCACTTTCATTTTCTCTAAGCTACTTTCCTTTCTCTGTCCATAAATTATCTTCAACTAAGTGGCAGCGTTGGAGTGTCTCCCAATCTATTCTAGTTCTGGGGAGCTGCCTGATTCTCGAATTGTTCTTTGCTCTGTAAAATTCTGTTAAATTAAATTTGTCTAAAGTTTGTCTTTTAATACTTTCATTTTGGGAGGGGTGGTATCAGAATAATACTAGCTTCATAAAAATGAATTGGAAAGTTTTCTACCCTCTTCTATTTTCTGAAACAGACTGTATAGAATTGGTGTTAATTCTTCTTTAAGAGTTTGATAGAATTGTCCAGTAAAAGCATCTGGCCCTAGAGATTTCTTTTTCAGAAGATTTTAAATTACGAATTCAATTTCCTTAATAGAGTGCTATTCAAATTATCTATTTCATATCGGATTAGTTGTGGTCATTTGTATTTTTTTAAGGAATTGGTCCATTTTATACAAGTTGTCAAATTTACGTGTGGAGTTATTCATAATATGTGCTTATTATACTTTTGATATCTTCAAGGGCTGTTGTGATAACATGGCTTCATTCTTGATGTTATCGGCAATTTGGTTTTCTCCCCCCACCTCTCCCTTTCACCTTCCCTCCTTCCCTGCCAGTCTTGCTAAGCAGTATGTCAATTTCATGTATTTTTTTTTTCAAAAGAACCAACTCATTGTTTATTTTGGCTCTTATCTTTATTATTGCCTTCATTTGGCTACCTATTTTGTTCTTTTTTTAGATTATTATAGTAAAAGCTGATATTATTGGTTTGAGACTTTTCCTCTTTCCTCACGTAAGCATTTAGTGCTATTGATTTTGATTTTCCTCTCACCATGGCTTTGGCTGTGTCCCACAAATTTTGAGATGCTTTATTTTCACCTTTATTCAGTTCAATGTCTTTTTAAATTTCTCGAGTCTTCTTCTTTAACCTACACACTATCTGAGGTGGGAGGATCATGAGGTCAGGAGATCAAGACCATCCTGGCTAACAAGGTGAAACCCCGTCTCCACTAAAAATAAAAAAAAAAAAAATTAGCCGCGCATGGTGGTGGGAGCCTGTAGTCCCAGCTACTCGGGAGGCTGAGGCAGGAGAATGGCATGAACCCAGGAGGCAGAGCTTGCAGTGAGCTGAGATCACGCCACTGCACTCCAGCCGGGGTGACAGAGTGAGACTCCGTCTCAAAAAAAAAAAAAAAAAAGAAAAAAAAAAGAAAGAAAGAAAGAAAGAAGTGAGAAGTGTGCTGTTTGGCTTTCAAATGTTTGGAGGTTTTTCTGTTTTGTTAGGTTATTGATTCCTAGTGTGATCCCATTGTAGCCCAGAGGACACACTCAATATGATTTCAACTCTTTCAAATTTGTTGAGGTTTGTGTCATGGCCTAGGATATGACCTATCTTTGTATTCATTCTGTGGGTGCTTGAAAAGAATGTGTACTCTACTGTTGGATGAAGTGTTCTAGAAATGACCAGTAGACCCTGTTGGTTTATCACGTTGTTCCGTTCTTCCATATCCAGGCTGATTTTCTGTATAGTTGTTCTATAAGTTGTTGAGAGAGGAGGGTGTTGAGTTCTCTAACTATAACTGTGGATTTGCCTATTATCCTTTTAGTTATATCAGGATTTGCTTAACGTATTTTGTCACTTTGTTGTTTTGTGCTTGCATACCTGTAATTACTATGTCTTTTAGGTGATCGGTCCTTTTATTATTATATAATAGCACTCTCTGTCTCTGGTAATTTTCTCTGATCTGAAGTCTATTTTATTTAATATTTATAGTGGTGGACTTGGACCACACATTATCAGCACCACTTCTGGAGGATCTGGAGACTAAGGTCAGCCATATCTACATGAATAGCCCCCAGTAAAAACCCTGACACTGAAGCTCAGGTGAGCTTCCCTGGTTGATGATACTTCATGTGTATTGTCACACATTGTGGCTGGGAGAAATAGCACTGTCTATACAACTCCACTAGGAAGGGACAGCTGGGGCATAAATCTAAAAAGACTGAACAAGCTCTATATGAAGAAAACTACAAAATTCTGATAAATGAAATCAAAGAATGACTAAATACATGGAGAGATATTCAATGTACATTTATAGAAAGACTCAGTATTGTCAAGTTATCAGTTCTTCCCAACTTGTTCTATAGATTCATTGCAAATGCAATCAAAATCTCAGCAAGTTAGTTTGGATGGGAAGGAGGGAAATTGCTCAAATAAATGGTGTTGTTTTCACTTTCAAATTCCAGTTGGTACAATGTACAGCTGGAATTTGAGAGAGAATTCTCTCAAATAAATAAAATAATAAACAAAAGGGAGAATTTATTTTATTTGGAATTTCAGAGAGAACTCTCATTTTTCTCACAGCAATTGATTTAGGGGATGTAACTGATTTTGACTCTCTCCCTTCTCTGGTGTCCATTCTATATTAGCCTCAGCCTCAGGTAATGCTTCTCCTAGCATTGGTGTCTTACCTGGTGGCAGGACCCAAATCTTCATTTCTGAGGGGTCTGAGACCCTGGCTGCCATACTATTTTCAAGCTGTGGTGGTGCAATTGTCTGTTTACTATCAAATTTGGTCAAGTAGGGTCCAAATGGATCATGTGAGTGGCAAACGTATTTCTCCCTGCCCTTACTGGGTCACATAAGCACTTCCTCCTCCTGAAGAACTGGGTTAATTGCCTGAGCCCAGACAGTGACTCTTCTTGCATACTGGTCTCTGGATACAAAGTCTTTGCAGTGACAGGAAGAAGCTATAGCTTAGAGTTCAGCGGGACTCTTTCCGTGTCCCCTGGCAGAAGTGTGCCCCCATAGGGAATCAGGACCTTTCATCCTACAGAGCCCTGACCTGGGGGCTGGCAGGGGCATGGATGGCAGAGGGAGAGACAGGAAGCACAAATTCCCTAAGGGTATTATTAGGAATACAGATAAAGGTAAGCAGGGCCCTTCCTGCCTCTACCCTTTGTTTCCCAGGCCGATGTATAGGTCTACATAGGTCAGATATCTGACATGGGTCTCGCTGGACTAACCCAAGGCATCATTATAGCTCAGTTCTCTTCTGGAGGATTTAGAAGAGAGTCTGTTTCCTTGCCTCTTCTTTCTCCTAGAGCTCACTCACATTTCTTGGTTCATGGCCCCTTCCTCCATCTTCAAAGCCAGCAGTGTTGCATCTGTCTATGCCTCTTTCATGGTCACGTTTCCCTCTGAATCTCTGATTCTCCCTTTTCTCACCTTTAAGAATCATTGTGGTTACATCAGGCTATCCAGATACCCCAGATAACCTTGCTATCTTAAACTTAGATGATTAGCAGTCTTAATTCCCTCTGCAACGTTAATTCCCTTTTCCCATATAACCTACATAGTCATATTCCAGGGACTATGATGTGAACATCTTTGGGAGCCTGCTCCACACATTTCTCATACAACTCACTTGTGGTCTCCTTTCCTGCTCATGCTGCTCAATGCTAGGCATTCCAACTCCATCATACGAGAGACTGGTTTTTTGGCCACACTTGACATTATGACTTGATCGATCTGATAGAGCTCACTACAAAATGGGGAGATTTGGATGCAGAGTCACTTTATGTCTCATGGTTAGGTGCTCCCTACCAGGGCCCAAAAGGTATATTCAAACAGTATATAATTCAAAAGCAGTTGTTATTTAAAAGATATATAATTATCCACTGCAAAAAACATGGCCTTTCTCCAGAACCCCAAAACTTTGCCTTGTAATTTTCCCACTTGGGCTTGCTATCAACTCCACATGGTATCTTTTCCCACATCTGATACTTCTGATACCAGAGGGTCAGCCAGGGCACATGGTCCAAGTAGCCGTACTGTTTTCACCATAGCTTGGATCTTCTGGGACCCTTTCCTAATCCAGACCCCACTCAAGGCTGGCAGCCTATAGCGTCCCCTGTAAATTGGCTGAAACAGTATACCCATGTGTGGAATATGCTATCTTCAGAACCCAAAGAGGCAGGCAGTGTACTTTCTTTTTCTTCATGGGGTATGCAAGATTCAATAATTCATCCTTTTCTTTGGATGGGTGGTCTTAGCATGCCCCTGATTTAGGGGGCCTCTGATTCCTCACAGGGTTTATTTCCTGTTACCTGAAATGCATGTATACCGGCACCTCCAAGGTGTTGATTACTTCTTGCCATCTGGCCTAATTAGCATGTTAACATCAACATAGTAGACAAGTGTGATGGTCTGAACGAAGTACAAGTAGTCCAAACCTTTTCTATCTATATTATAACAAAAGGAACACTATATCTAATATAGTCCTAGGGCAAAAATACATGTGTATACTGTTGTCTATTCCATGTGAGTGGAACTATTTATGATCCCTTTTTCTGATAGAGATAGAAGAGAATGCATTAATTCAATTGATGGTCAAATACCATGTACCTGATTAAATGTTCATTTGCTCTAGCAAAGATTCCACATCTGGCACAGTGGCTGAAATTGGGCCCACCAGTTGGTTGATTTTGTGATAGTGAACGGTCATTCTCCACAACTGATGAACTAAATGCACACATGACAGGGAGCATCATTTCTGTATCCTTTAGATCCTTAAGGATGGCACTAAGTTTCATGCCTTGTGCCCACTGGAGTCATCCAGTGAAAAGTGGAGCAGAGTGCCATAAAGACTTACAGTGCTGAGGAGATAAAAATTGGAGTTCTGAATTTGATAACGCAGGAAGTGAGAGGACACTAGTAAACATCCCAAGGCCTCAGCTGGGGCCCTTCCAGGCTACACTGTAGAAGTGAAGCCAACCAGAGGTAGACAGAGCCTTGACATTATACAACTGAGTCTCAAGTTGATTTTATCCATGACTGAAATCTGATCATTAAAAGGTCTGATTGATAATCAGACCTCTTAATTGATAATCAGACCTTAATTATCTGATTTCACTCTGTATCAGGAGGATACAGTAAACCCTCCTTGGAGGAAAATAACATAATTCAGGTGACAAAGTAAGAGATAACATTTCACCCAGAAAGGCATCTGACATTTTCTTTTCTTGTAAAACCAATGTGATGCCAGGACCACCCCGGCTGAGCTCTTGAATATACCATTTTCATTTAACTGCTTTTTTGGCCTTTTGGATTCTCCCTTTGTTAGTCAATCAGTCTTAGTTGACCCAACCCCCAAAGGGATGCCAGATGGAAGAAGCATCCTTGAGTCAGGCAGTGGATCTCAAGAGTTTGGCCGCAGGGTAATTGATAGCTGCCTTTATTGGTGTGTACTTGTGGCTACCTCCAGTAGGTGGCAATGTTGTCCTAGGAAATGGCCTCTGAGTGCTTCTGTATTTAAGCAAAGCTGGGATTTCCCATTCTTTTGAAGCGTCTATATTGTTGTTGCTAGACTACTGAGAGGCGACAGGGAAACAAACTGAGAGGATGATCTACATGTCCCACAGGAAGCAGTTGCTGAACAGGGTGATCCTCTCTGACACGAGATGAGGAAGTGAAGGCACTCAACATCATTCCACAACAACGGTATCTTGAATCCGCCCAAGGAGCTCCATCCATACCGTTACTTTAGCTTTCTTTCTCTCACAGCAAATCATACCTAAACTCCATCAGTTGAATTCATTTGCTTTTCCCCCATAGGAGCATAATGAAAGTCAGGATCCAACAATTGTGCCTGTCTAGGAGCCCAGGGAAGTTCAGGGTGACAGGGAAAGGACAGCTAGGGTGGCAAATGGAAGACAGTAGAGAGAGAGGGAAGAAAACTTAGTTGCTAGCCTTTTCCCTCCTTTAACTCCTTGCTGCAGGGTCAGAATCTAAGCACAAGTGTCAGTTCTTTTCCATGCACCTCTCAGTATTTGGTGAACACCCAGGTCCAGAGATCCCTTTCTACCCCTATGCACACTGCCTCAGCTCCACCCTTTAGTCCCTGGTGCCTTTGGCCATTCGTGTGCCCAACATCTTGTTCTCTTACAGGACAGGATAGGATGGTGACTTGGACACCTGAATCCAACAGAGCCATAAGCTTGAGCCCTTCCCTCCCTGAAGTTCCCCAGTATATGCACACAGGGGGACAGAGAGATCTCAGTTGCATTCTAATTTTCTTTCTCTAAAAGCAGCTGAGGTTGAGGCAAAAGGGAAGGGATAGGTTAAAGGGGGGCAAAGGGGAAGGAAATTGGCTACATGCATTTTTAGTTTTGAACGACTAGTTTGGATTCAATCAAATAAATTTCAAATGTTTTGTTCACCTGAAGCTATATATCAAATAGCAAGGTCCTTATTGCTGACACCATGTATTTCAACTTCAGGGATTCTTCACTCAGTAGCCACAAACACATTGCTTTTCTGCTGGGCTGTGGGGCTTGATGCTCCATTGTCATGAGAGCATCCCTTCCTGTTCCTGCCCAGAGGAGACTGAGTCACGTGAGTGACAACCAAAGAATCATTTGGGTGGCTTATTTCAATTCTACCTCTGGCCACTCAGACTTATTAACAGGTAGGTCAGTGGGGGACCCTTGCTTAGTTCCCTCACCCTTACCCCCACTGCACCTTTTGGAGAAAGCACAGCCCTGCCAACACCTTGACTTCAGGTTATACATTTCTGTCCTCTCATGACTGTGAGAGACTAAATTGTTTCAAGCCACCAAGTTCATAACAAATGACCCCAAACTTGGTGGCTTAAAACTACAGAAATCTACTCTCTTATAGCACAGTTCTGGAGACCAGAAGTCTGAAATTAAGATGTTATCAGGGTGGGTTCCTTCTGGAGGTTTTGAGGAGAACCTGTCCATGCCTCTCTCCTAGCTTTTGGTGGCCTCTGGCAATCCCTGGCAACCCCTGGCTTGTAGATGTATCTCTCCAATCTCTGTCTCCATCTTCACATGGCCTTTCTTTCTAGGTCTCTCCTCTGTGTTTCTTCTTTACTTATAAGGATGCTCGTTACTGGATTTAGGGCTCACCTAGTAAGTGCAGGATGATCTCATCTCTTGAATCTTAATTTAATTACATCTACAAAGCATTTTCGTCTAAATAATTTCACATTTACAGGTATATAGGGTGAGGATAGTGCCTGCCCTTAGGGGCAGGCACAGTTAAACCCACTACAACCTTGTTCAGTCCATTATCCCACTTCAAAGAGAGATCTGGAGTAGAATGTGATAGTGGGTTAGCTCTGTAACCAGGAACTGGATGAGTGAGTGGTGATAAATCCAGGCCTAAGCTGAATTTTCTAGCTACCTGGTCTTTAGAGCTAGGACAAGAGAAAATCAGAGAAAGGTATTTGCTGCATTCTGAAATGCTTATATTTCTTAAGTGATCCAAGGTGGGTGTACTTAAGATGCAGGAATGGCCATAGTAGTGTCTGGATCTGATGAACTAGCTCTTAGGAGAAAGAACAATAAGCTATATTTCAAGATATAAGTCCCAGTCTTTTCCAAGGTATCACCAATTTGGGTAAAAATTCAGTTATACTTCCTTCTCACACAGGAAACAGGTATAATAATATCTGTTCTAATGGGTATTGAGATAATATGTCAGAAATTATTTAATAAACAGTAAAGCCACGTAAGTCTAAGTCTCTGTGACGATTAGATGGGCATTAGACTTGAAACCATATTTGAAATGATACAGTCAGTTCTCATTATTTGTGGTAGTTATGGTCTATAAAGATGCTGCAAATACTGAATTAGCAAATACTGAAGCATTGCCTTTAGGAGTAACACAGTGTTAAATTCATATTATCTTCTGGTTACAACATTTTCATCAAAGTCAGTACATAAACTTGCTTTATGTGTGTTTCTGTTAAAAATATATCTTATTTAATATATATTGTTGATTCCTTAACATTGAACTCACAGCCAAAAATGCCATAACTCATGTCTGAAAAGCTTATCTAATACATATGTTTTCTTTATAAGGCATATTGCAGCCATCTTTTGGTAGGGAACACTCAACAGAACCTCAGTTTTATGCATGGGGCCCATTTAAGCATTTAAGCAGAAAAATCACCACCACCAACAAAAAAGAAAACTGTGGAAAATGTACTAAATATGTAAACAGAATCTGATTATATAGCATTCTAGAAGACACAAAACCATAAAGATAGTAAAAAGATCAGTGATTTTTTTTTTTTTTTTTTTGCTGGGGTTCAAGGGAGAGGGGAGGAATACGAGGGATACACAGGTGAAGCACAGATTTCTAGGGTGATATAACTATTCTGTATGATAAAACCCACAGAACTTTACAGCACAGAGTGAATCAATGTATACACATTAAAATATCATTTAGGAGGTCAAGAGGTCAAAGAATTCAAACTGTGACAAGAAAATCTAACTATTATATTATGTATAACTGTATTATAAGCATATAAAACGTCACTGAAGGAGGTAAGAAACAAGAGGGTGACTGAAATAACTTTGGGAATGAATGGAATATGTAAGACTAAAAGCAGGGAAACTGCACATAGGCACTGTATTCTAGTTGATAAAATTATTTCCCATTAAGGTAGAAGTTAACAATTCTGACACTGCTATATATGTATACTTGGATTAAGCAATTAAGTGAATGTGTGAGGGATGGCAGGCATCATGCTTCCAACTGTTTGGAGTTGGAATTTACAGATAAGCAAGGCATATATACATATGTGTACACATACATATATAAGTAAATATACACACAAATATTTTTGTCCTGTCAGCTGAGGGGGCCTAAAACAAACAACACCTCACCAGCGATGAGCATTATCTAGTGCCTAGATCTTGGTTTCTAATGCCATTCTTCCTTAAAAGTCACCAGGTGTTTCACGGTGAACAGGTCTATGCAAACCTACCCCAACCTACCCCCAAAGACCAAAGAAGCTGAGAGGCCAAAGAAAGAGGCTGACAAATACGGTTTCTCAGAAAGAAACATTTAATAGGAACTTACAAACAGAAGCAATGTTTCTAGCAGCCACTAAATGGCGGCACTCACCCTCCCAAAAGTACCCTTTATATAGCAAGCATTTTTGGCAAAACGTGTAGCTAGTCATATCTCAGACTTTCTTGTGAAACACCTGACCACTGGGGAGGTTAGATAAGCATCTTTATGAGGGGTTGTCTGTACTACCGGCATTGTTTAAAGACATTACTGCAGAATATCTTGGTATGCAGGAGTCAAACAGCAGTCATCATGCCAGCTGCTCTTCAAGATGACATCACTCTCACAATGCAACAGGCTGTTTTCCTACACTCCACCCCTCGAAACCAGTCCTTAAAATCTTACATGCCTGCCTTTTCTGTGATAGTCCCTGGACCTAGAGGGAGGGTGCTTGATATTGTATGGCTTTAGTAGCATTGCAATGGCAATGGAAAACAGATTGGGTCCAGTGGAATTCCACATGAGGGAGATTTGCAGGCTTGGTTGAATCATCTATATAGTCTTCATAATACCATGAAGAAGTAAAACAATGAGAAATACATAACATTAATAATTGGAATAGTAGAAATCTAAATAAAGTAATATGATGTTTAAGATATCCCTTGCCTTAATAGCCTATAAATATGGGAAGAGTGACTATCATCTTCTGAATTTCAGGACCCATATATTCCGACAGTTTCAGTAATATGAAGATTTTGGAAATTCTAAAAGGTTTTGAGATCACTTCTAATCAAGCATTTAGCTCTTATGTTAGCATTAACTGCAGCCCCAACTTTTGCAACTTATTGACCTGCACATTTTTCTGAGCACTTACTTTCCTTATGTCAGATGTAGGGAATCATGAGACGAACAAGTTTTGCTTCCTGCACTGTAGCAAATGAATTTAGGTAAAGATATAAAAGATGAAAAAACCCTATGACTATATGACTTTTAGTGTCATGAAACTGATTACTATTTAATCTTGTTATTCTTCCTAGTGCTTGACTTTAAAATAGGGCAAGTTAGCCAGGTGCGGTGGCTCAAACTTGTAATCCCAGCACTTTGGAAGGCCGAGGCAGGTGGATCACGAAGTCAGGAGTTCGAGACCAGCCTGACCAACATGGTGAAACTCTGTCTCTATTAAAAATACAAAAAAAAAAAAAAATTAGCTGGGTTTGGTGGCGTTTGCCTGTAATCCCAGCTACTCAGGAGGCTGAGGCATAAGAATCGCTTGAACCTGGGAGGTGGAAGTTGCAGTGAGCTGAGATTGCACCACTGCACTCCAGCCCAGGCGACAGAGTGAGACTCAGTCTGAAAAAAAAAAAAAAAAATTGGGCAAGTTATAGTCCATCTCATAGTGTTGTTAGGACTAATTTCTTCGTGTGCTTAGAAAAATGCCTGGCAGATAGGAAATGGTCAATATTATTATTATTGATAAGATGACCATTTTGGAGTTTAGAAAACCATTATCAATGCCTATGAAATAACAGCTCCATAAGCCATTCCCTTAAATCCAGTAGACTGAATTCTCACAAGTCCTCATCACTCATCATTTCTACATCCTGCTGACTTATAAATACTTCTTCATACCATGGTTTATGTCTTTGCTTAATATCAAGGAGGATGGATTCCATAGTAGAGCCAAACTCAATGATACTACGAATCTGATTTTGGTAGGTGTAAGCAAAGCCAGCAGCATGCATGGCCACCAATGAACCATTTGAATCAAACACAGGGGAGCCGGAAGTCCCAAAGAAAAACTCAGTGTCATACGTAATCACATCAGGGTTCTGAACTATTTTCTGGAAACTTCTTTGAGTATACATATGGACATACTCTGGATTTTCTGCTTTTTTAGACTGAACACGTTCCTGACATTTCTTTGCTCGCTGACCCTGAGGGATCACAGCACAAGCATCAATCTGCTTTTTTTCTCCATATGGATGGCCAATAATATGTATCAACCCACTAAGTGGCACAGGAGTAATTCCATTATATAGTTCCATAGGTACTTGTTGTCCATTTTCCTTCAGTTTCAGGACAGCATAGTCAAGCTCTTCATTATGTATCTCAAACCAAGGTTCAACAAAAAAGTAGTTTGTTTCCTTGTCTTTTAGCTCTTCATAACCAAATGTCACCCTTACACATTGACCAATTATGGTTGCCCACTTACTTGGCTCTATTCCGTCTCCCACAATGTCATCTATTACATGCCGACAAGTTAAAATGAACAATTCTTTAAAAACAAAGCAGGTGGCGCAACCCGTAGTTGCACTGTTCCAGAATAAGTACCCAACTGAGTCACTGAGACGTGCAAGAAGTTTCACTACTTTAATTGAAGAAGAGTTTTTTGTTACTTTCCCAAACGTTGTTCTATGCAAGTTATATAATGTTTCCCCAGTTTTTGCTTTCATTTTTTTCTTTAAGTTTTCCTTGATTTTTTCACTTTCTCTTTTCAAACTGGGGTACTGAGCCACGACTTGTTCTCTCAACACACCGGTGTTTCTTTTCTCTGACTCGAGATTCTGAGAAGCTGCTGCACTGGGGACCATTCTTTTCTCAACCTCAACCTGAAAGTGTTTGCCTTCTAACTCATCAACTGGCTGGGTGCTTTCTAAAATGGAGTCGTTGTTTTCAATGAGTTTCCAATCATCACTCTCCAGAAACAAAAGAAACCTGCCATCCTTGCACAGAGCATCCTTGATGGTTTCTCCTTTGAAAGCATAAACACAGAGTTTGCACCCCTTTTTGTGAAGCTTCCCACATTTAACAATCCTTCTATACTTCCCAATTCCAATTGCATGAATGTAAAATTTGACACATTCAGTCAATGCTTTGTCATGCCTGCCAAATACGTGGTTATCTTCCTCCTGCTTACTTTTACTTTGGGGAAATGTAATGACCACATGGCAGCTTTCAGGGAAACAACTGAGGGGCATTCCAAGGTTTATGTACGCTTTGATTCCTTCTGTGCCACGCACAAGCATTTCTTGGCCTTGGTGAGTTTCTATCTCTTTTCTGACAGCCTGGAGAGTGTTGAGAGCCATATATAAGCTACCATTCTCACTATGTGTGAGCTCATGTTTCATATTTTGGTTTTTCCTGTGATTTACATCCAAGGTAACAAGTATTATCCTATTTTGGGGCACGGTCTGGTCTTCTGGATTTTTCTTAGGTGAATGGAATCTTTGAGCCTGGGTATTAATTATGGCTCTTGGGCCTCCTCTAGACTCCATCTTCATTAGAGAAGTACTGGAATTATTCTGTTGCTCTTTAGAGACCTAAAAATAAATGTTAGATACTTTAAAACTCTGAATGCAACCTGAGTCTTTTGTTTCTCTTTTCAGGTATGCAATTCACAAAATTCCTATGAGAAACTCAGAACCAATCTAAAAGGGCCAGTGAATAAAATTAAATCAGTGTTTGACACGGGATCCAAAATGAAAGCTGAGCTTCCTATAACCTCTGTCAGATAAACTCTTGGTACTACTACACTAGTGCATTTTTCTGAAAAATATGAGGGAAGAAACAATTTTTTCCCAGGTGCCTCAAGAACAGATTCTTAAAAGTTCACTAGTGGCCAGGCATGGTGACTCCCGCCTGCAATTCCAGCACTTTGGGAGGCCAAGGCAGGTGGATCACCTGAGGTCAGGAGTTCGAGACCAGCCTGATCAACATGGTGAAATCCTGTCTCTACTAAAAATACAAAAATTAGCCGGGTGTGGTGGCATACGCCTGTAATCTCAGCTACTCGGGAAGCTGAGGCTGGAGAAACGCTTGAACCTGGGAGGTGGAGGTTGTAGTGAGCCAAGATCGTGCCATTGCACTCCAGCCTGGGCAACAAGAGTGAAACTCCATCTCAAAAAAAAAAAAAGTCCACTAGTATTTGAAATACTTTTATTTCAGGACTTGTTTATTATCTTCAGCTATATAATTTTTACATTTCCTGAGGACAATGATGAATTACAGCAAAAAAAATTGTTCTTGAAATACTGAATTCAGCAATAAGCTATCACAATTTATTATAAGCATTACATATTAAACAAAATCATTATTTAACTAATCATTTGGTTATAATATAGTTATTTGTAACAATGAATACTTTGATTTGCCCAGCATATATCATGAAAAGAACTCAAATTATTTTCTCTATTACATCAACTAATCCCCAAAGTTTATAAAATAAGGAGGAACAAACATGACTTATCTATCCTTTTGATGGAGAAACTAAGGCACAGAAAGTTTTTCTTGTAGACGTCTTTTCTAGGGTCACATAATAACAAATACATAAAGTGAGTATCAAAATTGCAATTCCTAGTCCAATTATTTTTTCCACTGGACTAGTGTATACATTCTTTTTTGTAAACTTTATATTTATGATTGCCATTTTTGTAGGGTATTATCTTAAGAAACAGGGGTGGAGGTGGCGAGAGGAATTAAATAAAGAGGATTAATCAAATAGTAGAAACTCGATGAAAAATTACAGTGTCTGTTTCCTATGTCTAAAAAATACATTTTTCCCAAGTCATATTCATCATGGCATGGGTATCAGCAGATATGGGTCTGTATGCCAGCAATGCCCTTTACTACTACTGGGAATAACAATGCCAGGATTATTGTAAAGATTAAGTGTAGCATCATTGTATGAGAATGCCTAGCACAATGACTAGCACATAATATGTTAACATTTGTTTTCCTTCTTTATACTAATATTCCAGATCAAAAATAAATAAATAAAAGGGACTTAAGGTAATACAGATTTACCCTGGGCACACATATAAACTCTCAAAGAGCATCCCTTCAGCCTAATGCTGTCAGAAACATCTTTGTTATGCACCCTATTAGAGTACTATAATAAATTTCCTATTTATTAAAATGATTCTTGGGCAGATATAGACACTTCTGAAAGGGGAAGAGGAATAGGATATAGTAATTAGCTCTGTCATGGAATACGATAGAGAAAAACATAACTAAGTTTGCCTTAGACTTTTTAGATACTTGGATATTCTAGTTTTCCAGAACTAGGATAAAACAAAACAAGTTGAGAAATTGTAAGCTTCATACTCAAATGTTTACCATTCCTCAACTTTTTTCTTGATAAATTCAAGGAGCATTTTAGACTCAGGGAAAGATACAATGGTTTGATATGATAACAGAGCCCAATCAGTAGAAAAAGGCCCAACTACATGTCATTAAACTTAACTCCAAAGTCTTCACTTCATTCCCGCCTTAAGCAACAACTCACTTTCTCCCTTTTCTCCAATAAACAAATTGAAGATTTGTCAGAATCCTTCCTGACTTCCTAACAAGGTTATGGTAAGAACAAATATATTAAAAAATTGTTTTATAAACTATATTCAAATGTAGGTTATAATTACAATTGAATAGATCAGCCACATTTGGAATGGTATATGTTTTCATGCTATGAAATAGTATTAATTTTGGTTTATTACATAGTTTACCACAACATATTGTATTGCAGTTTTTGTTGTTATTCAAGAAATATTACAATAGTTTTTCATTAAAGACTGCTTTGATATAGCCAAGATTTGTATTACAACTCTCTTCCCCATGCTACCCCCAAAATAGAAAGGATAAAATAAGTAAGGACAATTTTAGTTTATTTAATATTCCCAACACTCAAGGTAATTTCTTGGCAAGAACTATAAAACCCAATGCCAAGGATAGGTAAGTCTAATATTGGTAAACAGGCTTCAGTATCTGTGGGTTCTATATCTATGGGTTCAACCAACTGCAGATTGAAAATATTTTGGGAAAAAAAATTAGTGTGCCTGAACTAAACATGTGTGACTTTTTTTTTCTTGTCATTATTCCCTAAGCAATACAGTATATCAACATTTTACATAGCATTTCCCTTGTATTAGGTAATATAAATAATCCAGAGATGATTTAAAGTATACAGGAGGATATGATACATTATATGCCAATACTATGCCATGTTATGTGAAGAATTTGAGCATTCATGGATTTTGGTATCCAAGAGAGGTCCTGGAACAAATCCCACATGGATACCAAGAGATGACTAGATTACATAAGTAGAATTTACAGACATACCGGAGAAAAATAGTGCTCGATTTTCGTATTACATTTTTCATTGACTGAGTGCTTCCGTGACCTCTGCTTCTTACAGCTCATGATGGCTTGCAGATGAATGGATGGTTCAGCTGAAACACTAATTTCAAATTTTCAAATTATAGCAGTATCTTCAAAGCTGTCATTAATTGTACAGAGGAAAAGATTGGTTGGTGTCCTATGTCCCATCTTTCCCCTTAGGCTCCAACCTTGCTCTCCCTGGAGATGGTACCTTAGCAAATAGATAGTTTATTCACCAACTATAATCACCTTAACAATAAAAGCTCTCTTTTCCAGAACACTGCGTGTCAGGCACGTCATGAAAATTATACTAAACACTTTATGAAAATTATCTCTAGCTGCAAATTCCCATGGATACTATGCAACGTAGTTATAGCTACATTTTGCTGATGGGGAAAGTATAGCTTAGAGAAGGTAGATGAGCTGCCCAAGGCCAGAGCTATGTGGCAGAGATGGAATTCAAATGCAGGTATAAATAATAGAATAATTTTCAGTTGGAAATTTCAAAAAGCTGTTCTAATTACATTGATGTTAAAATCTGTTCTCCATTTAAGATGAAGATGGCAAGGGAAGATAAAATTACAGGGAAGTGGTGAGGATAGAGCTGATGAAAGAAACTTGGAATGAGATTTTAAAAAGAAATCTGGAAAGTTTGCTAGGGATGATAGTCAGAAACCTCAGTTGCTGCTTTACATTTTTTGTTTAAAGAGGTATTTTTCCTTCTATCTCTCCTCTGATGTATCCCTAGAAGAGGATGAACAAACTTTAAATAAAATAGTGACATCTTCAATAGTAATAAATACCGCTAGAAAGATAAATACCATGAGGGCAGCAGCCATGTCTGTCCTTAGTACCTCAATATCTCAAAACAATGTCTGAGACATGTCAGGCCCTTGAAAAAGATACACTTCTAAAGATACATTCAATAAATGAATGGAGTAGGCATATGGTGTCCTATGCCCTGTTCTAAGTGCTTTTCATCAACTACCTCATGTAATTCTTACAACCCTATGAGACAGGTACTATTTGTCTCATTTTACTGGCAAAGACCTTGAACACCCAGGGAGCTTAAACTTTTACTCAAGTTCATAAAACTCAGAGAATATACTTTCAAGACTTTTTATTATGAACAATTTATTAGAGAAAAAAATGAGAGAATGGTATAATGAACTTCTACATACCTATCACATAGTTAATTGTTCATTTTTTTGCCAACTTATATAAAAGTGAAACAGTAAAAGAACTAACATAACTAACTATTTTTGTTCACGGGGCTTTTATCCATTCATGCATGGAGGGGAGGTTAATTTTAGAGCAGTGAGATAATATGCAAAAAAAAATGTAGTTTTAAAAACTAACTCTAGGATTAAAGGGAAAGTATGTAAACAACTATGCATTGTTAAAAATTTACAGGTAGGGTTGTGACCTGGAGAACAAATATAAATATAACCTTTAGATAACTTCCATTTGACAAGAAATACAGGGGCTAGAACATAAGCTGAACAACAACATGTAGAAGCAGCCCAGGAAATCAACATTCTATAGAGAAAACTTATCTGTTCTCTTCAACAAATCAATGCTTGGGCTCACTGGAACATCAGGATAAAGACATTCCCAACCTTCTTGGACCCTTGATGGTGCTCACATGTCTGCAGTCAATGGTCACCTCTTGATCGTAAATCCCTTCTCTTCCCCATGCCCTTAACATAAAGAGCCTGAAACTTGTACTCACTTAAGAGGCTACTTTGGGTTGCTAGTCTGCCATCTTCTCAGTTTGCTGGCTCTCTGAAGGAACCTGCTTCTCCTCCCACCAACTCTCATCTCTCATGTGTGGCTTTGAGGTGTGAGTTGCTGAACCTGGGTTTGGCTACCCTTACACCATCCTTTTATTTTACTAGATGATTTATGTTACAGCTAGAAACATCATGACATTTAAATGCTAATGGTCACTTCCCATCTGTAAAAATTACGTACTTTTTCTTATATAATCACAATACTGATTTATTCATACCAAGATCCAACTGAGGTACACAGTTTCCTTTATATGTCTTATAAGGCTCTTTTATTCTAGAAAAAGCACTGATTTATAGAAGAGAACAGAGAAATTGTCTCTATAGAATGTTCACCTCCTGGGTTGCTTCCTCATGTCATTGTTTAACTTATGTTCTAGCCCCTGTATTTCTTGTCAAATGGAAGTTATCTAAAGGCTATGTTTATTCTTGTAACCATTCCACTATGGAGCAAGAGTCCTGGCTTTGTAGTTTACTGTCAATCAACGACTAGGGAAATTCATTTAGCCTTTCTGAGCCTCAATTTCTTGTTTGTAAAAAGAAGCAATGATTCTAAATGAGATAATGAATGTGGAAGTGCTAAAATAATGTTCGAACTTATAAGACTGTCTGAGTTCAAATATCAGGTAGCCATTTACTAGCTGCATGACCTTTGGCATATTAATTAACTATTCTTCCTTCATTTTCCTCACCTTAAGGTGGGAATCAACTTTGTTATAAAGATTAAGAAATACATTGTGGTCTGGGCGCGGTAGCTCATGCTTGTAATCCCAGCACTTTGGGAGGCCAACGCTGATGGATCACTTTAAGTCGGGAGTTCTAGGCCAGCTTGGCCAACCTGGTGAAAACCTGTCTCTACTAAGTATTAAAAATTAGCTGGGCATGGTGGTGGGTGCCTGTAATCCCAGCTACTTGGGAGGCTGAGGCAGGAGAGTGGCTTGTACCTGGGAGGCAGAGGTTGCAGTGAGCCGAGATCACACTACTGCCCTCCAGCCTGAGCAACAGAGTGAGACTTCATCTCTCTCTCTCACACACACACACACACATATTATATATATTATATATGCAATCTATCTATATATATGTAGTGTGTGTAAATATATATATATATAGAGAGAGAGAGAGAGAGAGCACATGCAAAGCCTTTAAAACACTGCCTGTATGTAATAGGTTGCCCAGTAAATAATCAATAAAAAGGTGATGTAAATGTTACCAATATCAATACACTCACTACAGGGATACTTTTTGAACAGCAGAGAACCTACGAAAACAAAAATAGAAAATACATAATTGCGGAACCGGGCTATGTTGCAACATCCTTAAATGCAAGAACTTGTTGCCCAACTATTAAGAAAATCTAGGGATTCACTTGTGTCTGTTCATGATGTCTCATCTTATGAAGTTTGAGAGAGGATCCGGGTGCTTTAGGAGTGATTAATAGACACAAACCAAAAAAGGAAAATAAAATGGGCAGAAAGAAACGTTAATTTTGCCTGTACTTGGGCAATCACAGTGGAAAGGGGCAAGAGGTTAAGAAAACACTCCAATATCCTCCGTCTCCCTACATTGTTTTCAGTATCCAGGATAAATCAGATTATATCAAAATATAAAGTGCTCTTAGCTATCCTATACCAACCCCTGTTTTATACTTGAGGTCAAGGTTCTACTTACCTAAAGGACTTGCTTGACTTCCTACAGCAAAGGGATAAAGCAGTGTAGCCTGGGGCCCATGTCCAGCCCACCTGACAGCTCCCCTTAGGAATTTCTCTGTCTCTCAATCTCTCCTTCCTTCCCTCTGTCCTTCCCCCTCTCTTCCTCTCTCCCTTTCCTCCCCTCCTTCAGTCTCCCTCTCTTCCTGCTTCTCCCCACCCCAGCCCCCACTTTCTGCCTTTCCAGGGGCAAGAGCAGGGGTCGAGGCCAACTCTAAGCCTCTTCCAATCCTACCACGCCGCCCCGCTGCCCCCCAGCACACAAGGGGACTTGCAGCACCACCAAAATAAAACCTGTGTCCTCCTGGCTCCCCAGACGGGTGGCGCTGTCAGTCCCTGGCTTCGGGACACCCAGCTCCTTCTCCTCCCAGCCGGGACTCGAGCCCACCGCACTCGAGCCCACCGCGGCCGCGCCTGTGCCCTGTGTGCTCTCTCACTGCGCGCCTCACCGGCACTCGGCCTGGAATCCAGAGCTCAACGCAAGTCCCGCTCGTATTTGAGGAAGCAAAGGCTCCAGAGCTCCAGCTGGGCGGGAAACGGAGCAGATGGGGCTAGGGGTTTGAATCGCCCGCCTTTTGGGAAAGGCTGTTTGCGAACAACTTGGTTACTTTCTTTCACTTTTAAATCAGCCGTGCCTCTTCCGGCCTAAACTTCAGGTAGCTACATCGTGCAGTGCTTGACGCTGTGTTTATATCAGACAGCACTGCCAGTCTGAAACAAAACTTTCTGAACTTCCTAATCCCTAGAGCCTGCGTGAGAAGCAGACTTGAGCCTGTTCTCTTCCTTTGAACTTTTCTTTTACACGAGTGCAACAAAAAACAAGAGAGACAAGTCGTAGTGTTGCTAGTGATAAGGCAGATTTTTCACCAAGCCTAAAAAGCTTTTAAAAATCTGGTCCGATAACCAAAGGGGTTCCTAAAAGATTTCTTTATGCCTAGGGACAAAATAAACTCAGCGCTTAACTGGAGTTCAACCTAATGCAAGATCTACTTTCTCCACCTTTGAGATAAGGGAGAGCCTCAAGAAGGTTGAAGGGACTTCAGGGCACACATTGATACTGAGTTGAGGGTTGGGAGGTTGATTAGGTCTTGCTGGAGCCTCCAAGAATGTCAAATGTTGGCTCCCAGTAATATCAAAGCAACCTGTTGATAAGACAAAGCTAAGTTTCTTGCTTACTGAGGTAATGGAGAACAATAACTTGACAGAATTTAAGTGGTGTCTCAGAGAGGGAAGAGCAAGTTTGGGCTACGTATTGAGATTTTGAAGTCCCATTGTAAGTCTAATCTTTAATGAGGGGAATTGGTTAGACACATCCGTTCACTTGGTTCTGTTCTTTTTACGTTTCCAGGGAGAGCGTCAGTGCCCCTTTCAGAATAAAAGCCCGCAGGAGTGCGGATTTTATCTACCTTCTCCCCACCAGCATCCCGCCGCGGCCAATGAATCCTGGCAAAACTCCAGGTCAGCCCCAGAACCAAAGAGTAACTCACCTAAGAGGAAGGTCCGTTCCCACCAAGTCTCAGACGCCTGAACTCGTAATTTTTAGGGACTTTCCCTTCCAGTCCCTTGGAATCCAGCACTTTGGTTGGAGAACAGAACTCACTTGGGGAATGGCGCGCCTGGCCAACGGAATGAAAGATACTGATGTTTGTCTTTTCTTTTCAGGCAGCAACTCACCTTCTTCGGAAGCCGATTGGCTGCGCTGGGGACACCTGTTGGTGTGCAAAAAAGAGTGGTTGGAAAGGCAAGGCCGAGGGAGCGCGCCCACCCTACCCACCCACAGCGCTCCTCCTTGACGCCGCGAGCAGGACCCTGTCTCACTGACCCCGTGCCCACGGCGGTCCTTGCCTGCTTCTATTCTCCCGGTTTCCCCAGTCCCGAGTAATGGAAAGCCAGAGCGAAAGCGAAAGCATCCTAGTCGCCGGTAGGTTGGCCTGGGCGGGGCTGGAGAGGGAGCGGGAAATAAAAACTCGGGTGTGGGAGGAGCTGGGACGCTGGCGGCAGAGCCACCGTGGCAGCTTGAGTTTCCCGCGCGCGGGAAGCGGAGGTGGAAGTTGGCGCGCAGGAATGTGGCTGTCCTCGCCTGTAAATCATGGTTGGGGAGGAGTCGCGGAGGCACCAGGTTGGGGTGTGCAGCACACAGGGGGCGCTCCATCTGCTGCAGCACACAGGAGGCGCTGAGGCTAGTTGGGGAAGTGGGGAGACTCAGGCACTTCCCAGGGGGCGGCATCCCCAGCAGATGGGATAGGCCCGGTGACTAGGACAAAACCTCGAAGAAGCCGCGGATGCAGGAAGAGTAAACGCCCTTGTCATAAATCGATTCTCCAAACGTTCATCAATATGTGGAGACGTTTATGATAGTGATGAAGAAGATGATATGGGCTCTAGGAATACGCATCTCAAAGCTGATGATCAAAGAAGATTGGAGAGGGTTTTCAAGGCAGCCTGCTGTTTAAGGACCTGCATTCTGAGTAGACGTGTATTGGAGAAGGCGATTACAGTCACAAAGGGGACAACTTTTATGCAATTGACAGAGGACTATATGATGTATATAAACAGATAGGGTTGAAAGGTGTGTTGGTAACTACAAAACACATGGGAATTTGGAGGAAGGAACTGGCCTTAAATGCATGTACAATACACCAAGAGAAGCTAAAATTACTGCTTCATCTTCTGTGGGTTCTTTGGGGTTTGGATAGAGTAACCTTAAAACATATTTGAATGCTGACTTTTTCTATGTGACTCACTTTTGGAATCTGTGTATTCATACATTCAGAAAGGCTAATCACAGCTAGTACCCAGCATCCAAACAATAGCAGCCAATAATTCTACTCTGGAGACAATTTTTTTTTCTTTTTCTTTCTTTCTTTCTCTCTTTCTTTCTTTCTTTTTCTTTCCTTCCTTCTTTCTTTCTCTTTCTTTCCTTCCTTCTCTTTCTCTTTTTTTCTTTATTCCTTTCTTCTTTTCTTTCTTCCTCTCTTTCTTTCTTTCTCTTTCTTTCTTTCCTTCCTTCTTTCTCTTTCTCTTTTTTCTTCATTCCTTTCTTTTCTTTCTTCCTCTCTTTTCTTTCTTTATTTCTTCTTTCTTTTTTCTTTTATCTTTCTTTCTTTCTCACTTTTCTCCCTCCCTCCCTCCCTCCTTTCTTCCTTCTTTCTCTTTTGCCTGTTTTACATTTCAATGTGTAAGCAAATAGTGATTAAAGGACAATAGGCTTAACATTTTCTAAAACATGGGTGTTCAGAATTGAATATACTGATAAAATTTGTTTCCAAAAGGAAGGATTACATACTAGGTGGGAGTGTAAATTAGTTCAACCATTGTGGAAAACAGTGTGGCAATTCCTCAAAGACTTAAAAACAGAACTACCATTCAACCGAGCAATCCCATGACTGGGTATGTACCCAAAGGAATATAAATCATTCTTTCATAAAGACACACGAACACGTATGTTCCTTGTAGCACTGTTCACAATAGCAAAGAATTAACCTAAATGCCTATCAATGGTAGGCTGGATAAAGAAAACTCAGTATACCATTGAATACTACACAGCCATAAAAAATAATGAGGTCATGTCCTATACAGGGACATGGATGGAGCTAGAGGCCATTATTCCTGGCAAACTAATGCAGGAACAGAAATCAAATACTGCATGTTATCACTTATACATGGGAGCTAAATGATGAGAACACATGGACACATAGAGGGGAACAACAGATGCTGGGGCCTATTGGAGGGTGGTGGATGGAAGAAGGGAGAGGATCAGGAAAAACAACTTAACGGGTACTAGGCTTAATACCTTGGTGGTGAAATAATCTGTACATCAAACCCCCATGACATGAGTTTATCTACATAACAGACCGGCACATGTACCACTAAACTTAAATAAAGTTTTTAAAAAAGTTTTCAATCTACGAAGTTGAGATTTACTAGAAAGGTTATTCAAATGACTTTGATATATTGAAATGTTAGTGCACAAGGAGATAATAAAAAGTTATTATTATAGAAGATATAAAACATGTACCACCTAATATCTGTACAACTAAATCTACTATGTACCAAGATATTTATCAACATTCTTTCTGAAATTTTTATGTCGTTTTGTATAATTTTAATCATATTTCTTTTAAAAACATTTATGGCATGATAAGTTATGTTTTGGCTTATTGTGGAAAGGGCATAAAATAACAGTTTTTAAACTTTATATATATTTGCAATGAAATATATTTTGGCTTTAGACAATAGGAACATAACCTTTTTTTGGATGAAAGATTACTATCACATTTTTTCTTCATTATCTGACATCTTTGTCATTTTCTTAACTTATATTACTAAAGTTCCCTACCTTTTCAAAAAAAAAAAGTCTAATATTGACATTTATTTCTCTGTAGCAAACTTTAGCTATTGTTTTTTCTACTAATTTCAGGCAAAAATGAAGTATTAATTTCAGTTACAAAATATAGCTTAGTAAGATCTAAACCAAATAAAATTCACATTCTAAAGACTACAAACAAGTTTTAAAAAGATATTTTGGCCATTAAACTTATTTATTAAATTTAACTTTTGTCTTCTAAGAACCAGAGTTCTTACAATTACTATGAAGCTCCTATTCTATAATCATAGCCTGGGTTCCTTGTCAATGCTTCATTAAACAGGCTATTTTTTTCTTTTTTCTTTTCTTTTTTTTTTTAGAGACAGAGTCTCACTATGTCACCCAGGCTGGAGTGAAGTGGCATGATCTTGGCTTACTGAAACCTCCATCTCCCAGGTTCAAGCAATTCTCATGCCTCAGCCACTTGAGTAGCTGGGACTACAGGATTTCGCCATATTCCCCAGGCTGGTCTCGAACTCGTGAGCTCAGGTAACCCGCCTACCTTGGTCTCCCAAAGTGCTAGGATTACAGGTATGAACCACCACGCCCGGCCAATTTCTTAATTCTTAGACTAAATCTACAGGGGACACACTTTTTCCAACATTAGCTGCAAAGGGTTTTTTCCTCCACACTTAAGTCACGGTCAGTAAGTAGTTTTTTTTTTTTCCTGTGTTTTTGTTTCCTTGTTTGTTTTTATTTGGGAAAATGCCTCTTTTGATAGTAATGAATTATTTTTTACACGCAAGGTCAAAAACAGCATGGAGTGAATTTTCTTCCACATGTATACACACCTTTTTATTCCTGCCTCTGGCTGTAAATAGTTGCACAGTTAAAAGCGGGATGGACTTAACGAGTATCATTTATATTTATAATTGCTGTATTTGTAATTCTGCTACAGAAATGAATTCTGTTATTATAATCAAAGGTTACACTGTTATCTGAATTCTTGAAAAACATGTAAAAATACTGCTCTTGTGGCTTTTCATAGGTTTATAGTCTATAAACACTAATTTTAATCAATAATTCATATCATTTATGATTAATTTTATGAGAAACAGATAACAATAATAGACATAGGCATAATTATTTTGTGACAGCTGGTGTGTTTGGAGTATTTACTATCACCCTTAAATATGATACCCTGGCTGGAAAATATTAATTTGATAACATACCTTTAAGAAATTATATAAAATATGTAAAAGCATAACCTTATGCACATTTTTAAAACAAGGCCTTCTTGTAGGAAAAAGATCACACCATGCATGAAGATGTTTTGTTTTCTATTATTATTTGAATTTATTTTAAAAGCCATTACTGCTCTGTGTGTGTGTATATATATGTATATATATATATACATACACACACACACACACACACACACACACACACGTATGAAACCAAAAATTCCAGGTTCATCATATTCTACACAGATTTTCTTTTTTGTTGCCCTAACTTATTCTTAATCATTGAAAGCACTGAAAATCAATGCCTGTTTGATAAATCAAGATGTGCGATCAAGTTAAAAATGTCATAGTTATTATATATAAAACTTTCTTAAGATTACTTTTGTAGTAACCTTTAAAAGGGGTGGTGGTGGTGTGGGATCCCTTGGCAAAATCCAACTTGGCTGCTTAACTGCTTTCATTGGCCTGGCTAACACTTATGTCTGCCCACAGAAGCAGCAGGGAGTGTGTAGAGGGAAATGACCTCTGCTGCTATACTGCTTTGAGTTCCTCTCTGAGCTTGGCATTTACATGTGTCCGTTTCATTTAATACTCTCAATAACCCTGTGGGGAAGGTGAGATTATCTTTGCCATTTCACAAAAAGCTTTAGCAAATAATTGTGCAGAAACATCCTTATGAGGATTTGTACTCCCATATGAAACTAGAAGCCAAACTTATTCTATTGAATGATGGCTGCCTCTCAGATCTAACTGCAAAAAGGCACAGTGGCTTACTTCTTCCTACTATAATGCTTTTTCATTAATCCAATCATCTATTCAAGGTATAAATTTCGGGTGGCAATTTACAAGATCTGGTGCCAGATTCTATGAAGGGTAAAATGTTGACTCCTGCCCTCAAATAGGGAAGACAGAAAAGGTACACAAATAATATCATTTCCACACGGTTTCATTCATTTAAGAGATGTGTTAATTCCTACTTTGTGCCAGGTATTGTACTGGACATTGGGGAACAGAGGTGAATGAATATGATTCTCACATTCATGGACCCAGAGCAGTTTAATGCAATATTGTATCTAAGCCTAGTGCTTTTCCAGGTCACGTCTCATAGCCTATCCAATATATTAAAATGCACACACATTCTATATTAAATACACGTTTGCTGTTTAATCTAGTTTGAAGTACTTGGAGAATTGGAAGAACCAGTTGCCAAGTGTGGAAAATTGTTCTCAGATCTTCCCCCTTCCCTGTACACACACCAGTTGCCAGGTGCCTTTGCAGTTCCTCCTCACCCCATCAATGTTGGGCTTCGGGCAGTAGAATGTAGATAGAATTAACACTGTGCTGAGCTCGACCCTGAAAGCCACTGCGTCTTTCTGTTTGCCTCTGTCCTGGTTCTGTCATTGCATGTAAAGAACATGCCCCCGCTAATACTGTCTCATAGAGGGCATGAGCCTAAATGAGGTAGCCTATGGGATGGTCGTGGAGATGTACCTGGCACGAACGCTCCAGAAATGGTATGGCGCCTTTGCCACTGTTACTTCTCTTACTACTACCATGTTACTCTGTTTTGATGTATACTTGTCTAGATGATTGTGCATGATTTTTAGGTTTTGGATAAATATTACCAAATTACTCAACTACTAGCAGGAAAAGGTGATGTTCACTCCAATTTGAGGTCAAAAGTGTTGCGAGATCGGGATTCCTAGGATCCAGATCATAGACTCCAGCTCAGTCAAAGACCTGGAAGGCAAAGAACCTCTACGAGAGTAATGCCCTCATAAGGAGCCTCCATTTGGACTCTTAAGGGGGTGTCAGCCCCATGAAAACTCCAGAGGCTGCTAGCCTTCCTCCTTCCAGAAAAGGGAATAACCACCGCACCCATCCTAGCTGTGGCCCGAGGTTCGAGCGCCCGGGCCGCAGGGACTAGTAGGGGCACGCGGTCTGCAGTGGCCTCCATCTTCCTTGTACTTCAGGAGGAAGAAACCTGCCCCGCTTTCCTCCAGACCTCACCGCCCGAATGACCCTCCAAGACCCTCTCAAGGTGCCCGCAGTGCTCCTTAATTCAGAGCCAGCCCCTCCACACCTGTGGGTAATTCTCATCAGGTGGGAGGAGAGACTGAGAAAAGAAGTAAGACACAGAGACAAAGTATAGAGAAAGAAAAGTGGGCCCAGGGGACCGGCGCTCAGCATACAGAGGACCCGCACCTGCACCATTCTCTGAGTTCCCTCATTATTTATTGATTACCATTTTCACTATCTCAGCAAGATGAATGCGGTAGGAGGGCAGGGTCATAGTGGGGAGAAGGTCAGCAAGAAAACATGTGAGCAAAGGACTCTGTGTCACAAATAAGTTCAAGGGAAGGTACTATGCCTGGATGTACTCATAGTCCAGATTTATGTTTCTCTCCATCCAAACATCTCAGTGGAGTAAAGAATAATAAAGCAGCATTGCTGCCAACATGTCTCGCCTCCCACCACAGGGCGGTTTTTCTCCTATCTCAGAATTGAACAAATGTACAATCGAGTATTATACCGAGACATTCAATTCCCAGGGGCAGGCAGGAGACAGTGGCCTTCCTCTTATCTCAACTGCAAGAGCCTTTCGTCTTTTACTAATCCTCCTCAGCACAGATACTTCAGGGTGTCGAGCTGGGGGATGGTCAAGTCTTTCCCATCCCATGAGGCCATATTTCAGACTATCACATGGGGAGAAACCTTGGACCATACCCAGCTTTCCAGGGCAGAGGTCCTTGTGGCTTTCCACAGTGCGTGGTGCCCCTGGTCTATAGAGACTGGCGATGAATTTTACCAAGCATACTGCCTGTAAACATTTTGTTAACAAGGCACATCCTGCACAGCCCTAGAGCCCTTAAACTTTGATTCCATACAACACATGTTTTTGTGAGCTCAAGGTTGGGGCAAAGTTACAGATTAACAGCATCTTGGGGCAAAGCAATTGTTCAGGGTACAGGTCAAAATGGAGTTTCTTTTGTCTTCATTTCTACATAGACACAGTAAAAGTCTGATCTCTGTTTCTTTTCCCTACAATCTCACAGCCCAAATGACCCTCCAAGACCCTCTGGAGGCACCCGCAGTGCTCCTTAATTTGCAGCTCTACAGAATGAGACCGGCGTGGCAGCCCCCTTTCAGGACAGCTCCCGAGATGCAAGAGGAGCCCCTAAATCTCACCCAGCAAAGCCGTTTCTTCCTAACCGGGCTGGGGAGTGCCATGCACTGCCAGGAGATGGCGACAGAGGATGAGCCTGCGGAAACCGGGTAAGGGGAGGGCGGAGCTGAGGTGAGGACCCACATCCCTCATGCCCAATGGCAGCACGAGGTGGAAATGGTTTGCCCAGTCCTCAGTTCTCCAGGACAGAGCTTGAGCCTTCTGGGAAACTGCTTTTCCCTGGCTGAGTGATTAGTGGGGATGTCAAGTTGGGAAGCTGGACGTTCCCTTCCATGTGCTCCTCTGAGAATCATCTGTTGGTCTAAAGGTGCTAGAACTGAAGCTGGTGAGCCTCTTGGGGCGGCCTCAAGGGCTAACAAGATCTCAAATGCTCTTCTCTCCATCGCTTGTAGTATCCTGGATTATTGTGAAAATGTATAGGGATGCCTGGGGAAGGGTTAAGGATTAAAATAAAAGGTTTAAATATAAATAACTTTATACATAAATTTGTTTTCTTGTAAACCAATATGTTATACAGTAGGAAGTTTAATTCCTTAACTTTGGTTTTTCTCCCTAGCCTTTTCATAGCCAACAAGAGCAAAAGCACACTGCAATGTCCAAACGAATTGCAGGTGTTTTCTGCTCCCTGAAGCCTGGGAATTAATTTATATACTCAGTCCCTTTTCCCTTGGCTGGCCATTGAAGTAGTTGAACCACAGGACTGGACTGTCCAGAATCATTAGCCAGAGTCCGCTGTGAGTGGACGTCTTTTAGTTCTGCTTCAACGCTATAACCAACCTTTACCAAAAGCAACAACAAAACAAAAAACTGCAGAAACCAATGAGTTCTGTTCACAAAGGATGGCTCCTCATGTCATCACACCAGCAAGGAATGGACGAGCCTCTGATTTTTCTCTTCTTGGCTGACTTTACAAGGTTGGGTGCAGCCCATGAGGATCATGAAGCAAAGACAGAAAGTGCTGGAGAAGCCCCACCTTCAGGGCCTCACCTTTAGCTGGTTTGTATGGTTCCACTTCATGTAGCTGTTGGAACACCAGTCTCTCTAATGTGCTCTGTGGGATAGCTGTTACCTTCCACTAATTTATGTCTAATACCTATAAACCTAAAGTGTCCTTTTAAAAATTTTATTCAGTCTTTTTGGAGGAAATTTTTGTGCATGCCAGATATAGTGTCAAGCATGGGGATTGCTAAGATGAATGTAACATTGTCCTCACCACCCATTAAGTCACAATCTAGTAGATGAGTAAAAGTAAAAAAAATAAAAAAAAAAGAGTTATAACCATAATACAGAAGTGAACAGATTGCAGTGGTAGCACAGAGAGGGCTTCAGGGATGCTGTCACAGAGGTGGTAACATTTGAGATATAGATTCCAAATTCAGATGTGTTTGCTGTTGCAAAATTCCAGGGTCTATGTGCCCAGTTCCTGAACATTCCAGTGATAATTTTTACCTAAAATTTAGGTGGCAAATGAATCTTACTATAACCACTTGGAACCACTGTGTTTCTGGTCCATCCTGTGAGACCCATCTTTGCTTTAGAGGGATGGAGGCAGAGGTCATACAGCAGGTAAGCTCAAGCAGTGATATATGACAGGGCTTTCAGAACTGGGGACTGTTCTAAAGTTTCTCATATGGAGATGAGGAACTTATTTGAAACTGGAGCAAATGTCACTCTTGCTATGCTTTAGCAAAGAGACTGGAGGCATTTTACCCCTGACCTAGAGATCTGTCGAACTTTGAACTTTTATTAGTCCATTTCCATACTGCTATGAAGAAGTACCTGAGATTGAGTAATTTATAAAGAAAAAGAGGTTTAATGTACTCACAGTTCCACATGGCTGGGGAGGCCTCACAATCACGGTGGAACGTGAAGGAGGAGCAAAGCCATGTCTTACGTGGTGGCAGTCAACAGAGCATGTGCAGGGGAACTGCCCTTTATAAAACCATCAGATCTTGTGAGACTTATTCACTATCACAAGAACAGCACAGGAAAAACCCACCCCCATGATTCAATTACCTCTCACTGGGTCCCTCCCAGGACATATGGGGATTATGGGAGCTACAACTCAAGATGAGATTTGGGTGAGGACACAGCCAAACCATATAATTCCACCCCCGGTCCCTCCCAAATCTCATGTCCTTACAATTCGAAACACAATCATCCCCTTCCAACAGTCTCCCAAAGTCTTAACTAATTGCAGCATTAACACAAAAGTCCAAATCCAGAGTCTCATCTGAGACAAGGCAAGTCCCTTCCACCTATGAGCCTGTAAAACCAAAAGCAAGTCAGTTACTTCCTAGATATAATGAGGGTAGAGGATTTGGGTAAATATACCCATTCCAAATGGGATAAATTGCCAAAACAAAAGGGCTACAGCCCCCATGCAAGTCCCAAATCCAGCAGGGCAGTCAAATCTTAAAGCTCCAAAATAAGCTTTGACTACATGTCTCACATCTAGGTCACACTAATGCAAGAGGTGGGTTCCCATGGTCCTGGGCAGCTCTGCCCCTGTGGCTTTGCAGGGTACAGCCCACTCCCCCTCCCCCAGCTGCTTTCATGAGCTGGCGTGAAAATGGACATTGGGCAAACAGTCTGGCATGAAGCTTTTCCAGGAGCATGGTGCAAGCTGTTAGTGGATTTACCATTCTGGTGTTTGGAGGAATGTGGCCCTCTTCTCACAGCTACACTAGGCAGTGTCTCGGGGGGACTCTCTGTGGGGGCTACCACCCCACATTTCCCTTCTGCACTGCCCTAGCAGAAGTTCTCCATGAGGGCTCCACCCCTGCAGCAAACTTCTGCCTGGACATCCAGGCATTTCCATACATCCTGTGAAATCTAGGTGGAGGTTCCCCAAACCTCAGTTCTTTACTTCTGTTCACCTGCAGGCCCAACACCATGTGTAAGGCATCAAGGCTTGGGGCTTGCACCCTCTGAGTCAATGGCCTGAGCTATATCTTGGTCCCTTTTAGCCACAGCTGGGACACAGGGCACCAAGTTCTAACACTGCACAAAGCAGCAAGACCTGGGGTTTAGCCCATGAAACCACTTTTTCCTTCTAGGCCTCTGGGCCTGTGATGGGAGAGGCTGTCATGCAGACCTCTGGCATGCTCTGGAGACATTTTCCCCATTGTCTTGGTGATTAACATTTGGCTCCTTGTTACTTATGCAAATTTCTGCAGCTGGCTTAAATTTACCCTCAGAAAATGAGGTTTTATCTTCTATTACATCGATGGGCTGCAAATTTTCTGAAGTTTTATGATCTGCTTCCCTTTTAAACAGAAGTTCCAATTCCAAATGATATCTTTGTGAATGACTAAAACTGAATGCTTTTAAGAGTACCCAAGTCACATCTTGAACGCTTTGGTGCTTAGAAATTTCTTCTTCCAGATATCCTAAATCATCTCTCTCAAGTTCAAAGTTCCACATCTCTAGGGTGGGGCAAAATGCCACCAGTCTCTTTGCTAAAGCATAGCAAGAATGACCTTTGCCCCAGTGCCCAAGTTCCTCATCTCTGTCTGAGACCACATCAGCCTGGAATTCATTGTCCATATCACTATCACATTTTGGGCAAAGGCATTCAACAAGTCTCTATGAAGTTTCAAACTTTCCCACATTTTCCTGTCTTCTTCTGAGCCCCCTAACCTTTTCCAACCTCTGCCTGTTACCCAGTTCCAAAGTTGCATCCACATTTTCAGGTATGTTTACAGCAGCACCCCACTCTCTGTGATACCAATTTACTGTATTAGTCCATTTTCATACTACTATAAAGAAATACCTGAGACTGGGTAATTTATAAAGAAAAAGGGGTTTAATGGACTCAGAGTTCCACATGGGTGGGGAGGACTCCCAATCATGGTGGAAGATGAAAGAGGAGCAAAGGCACATCTTACATGGCAGCAGGCAAGAGGGAGCATGTGTAGGGGAACTCTCCTTCATATAACTATCAGATCTTGTGAGACTTATTCACTATTGCAAGAACAGCATAGAAAAAACTCATCCCTGTGATTCAATTACCACCCACTGGGTCCCTCCCAGGACATGTGGGGATTATGGGAGCTACAGTTCAAGATGAGATTTGGGTGGGGACACAACCAAACCATATCAGAACCTGAGAGAGATGGTTTGAAATTGGAACATATGTTCAAAGGGAAGGAGAATGTAAAAGTCTGGAAAATTTGCAGCCTGACCATATGGTAGAAAAGAAAAACCCATTTTCCGGGAAGAAACTCAAGCTAGCTGCAGAAATTTGCATAAGTAACGAGAAGCCACATGTTAATTGCCAAGACAATGGGGAAAATGTCTCTAGGGCATATCAGAGACCTTAGTGGCAGCCCCTCCCATCACAAGCCTGGTTACATGGTTAGGTGGAAAAGACAAGTTGTATGTAGAGATCATTATCAGAAATTGCTAAACTCTGTCATCAAAAACTCTGTTGGAATGGATTTTAAAATTTCTTAATAAAAGAATACGAAACATGACTTTCGTTTAGTTTTTGAAGTGGTGCACTCTCCAGAGATTCTGTATTCAACACTCAGTCCTGGGAAGCCAGTAGTATTTATAATAAATTTTATAACGCTCATGCAAATGCGAACCAGATATTGGCCCACAGTAAACGCTAGTAGGAGGATGGACATCTCTTGGCATCACCTAGGAAGTTTTCTTGGGAAAAATTCAAAACTGAATATTACCAAACCTCTAGATCTAACTACCAGTTTACAAGAAATACTGGGTCTACAGCTACACATTAAATGACATCAGGTGGATGAATGGTAAAGTGCAGAATGTGGAACACTTCATAGAAACATGACTTTCTTCAATAAGCAAATATTAGAAAAAATAAAAAGGGGAAATACACACATTAAATTGTGACTTTAGAGACTCACATAACCAAATATAATGTATAGACTTTTTGGATTCTGACTTGAACAATCCATATGTAAAACAAAAATGAACAAATCTAGACATTAGGGAAAGGTAAACACTTAAGTTATTAAAGTTTTGTAAGCATGTTGACAGCACTGTAGTTTTATTTTATAAAAAGTACTATTTCTTTTTTTACTGTAGTAGTAATTACTCAATTATATGTCTGTGTCAGAATTCATAGATCTGTACACCAAAAGAATGAATTTTCCTGCACATAAATATAGATCAATATAACTAGACTTAAAAAAAGAAATGGCCACTGTAAACAGACACAAGAGAACACCTTGCAGGACAAAGTCTGGGGGCATGAAGGACAATAGTCAAGGACATTCCAACTCCAAAGAGAAGTAACCAGGACTTGCAGTATGAGCTAACCAAAAATTGTACTCCCCTGCCAGAGCTGGACATCATGTAAATTCCTGCACAACAGAATTTGGTCATTGCCATAGGATTGTGGCTGCTATATTTCCCATTTATCCTTTTTTTTCTGAATAAAAATGTAATTTATTGGATTATGTTCATACTGCACTATAGTATATTGGGTATGTGGGTGGAGCAGGGGGAATGCAGATAAGTCTCTGCACCATGGGGAGCTGCATTCAGATGTGCTGAAGAGAAATACACATTGCCCAGAAAATTTGGATCATCTTGCCAAGTGGGTAAGTACATTTCATATGTGGAAAGGAGAGAACATACATATACTAGAAGGGTGCGATGGGTAGGGAGTAACTCCTGGTTACTTCTCTTAGGAGACTATGACTTTGCCTAATGCCCATTTTCCCCTTATTCCAGTTACAGAATTTAGGCTGGGCATCTGGAATAAGCATTACATTCCACAGCCTCCTTTCCAGTGAAGTGAGCCATGTAACTGAACTGTGAACACTGGGTGTGAGCAGACATGGTATATGCCATTTTCAGATGGTGTTTTTAATAGGAAGAGGTGCTCTCTCCTTCCTAGTCACTCCTGGCTGTAGTAGAGGTGTGTTGGCTAGTTTAGCAGCCTTTTTGGCCATGTTGCATGTTGAGGACCGTAGTATAGCCTCATTGAAGAAACAATACCTTCACAGGTTGGAATTCCCATGACCACAAAGGACTGTGCATTTGGACTATTATGTGAGAAATAAACTTCTCTCCTAAGTTCCTGTTGCTGGTTTTTTTTTTTTTTTTTTTTGAAATTCAGTATGCTTTTGAATAAAGATTAGCGTTTCTGAATGAACAATTTATGTAGGTCAGATTTACAGGTTTCGCACAACTGAGACTATCACATATTTGGAAAGTCCAACCAATTGCAAGTTATCAAGGAGGGTACACCAGTCAGGATTCAGTGCAGGTTAAAGAGATTTAATACAAGGATCAAGTGCTGGAAGTCTTTAGGATAACAGCAGTGATGATCAGGAGGCCAATACTGGAATTATTAGGTTTATGAACACACTCTCTTACCTGCAATCCAGAAATCAGAAAACTGAATTAGGAAACTATTATCATCAAAAATACATCTGCACTCCATCAAAGTGAATGAATAGACACTGCAACACTGTTTCTGGTTGTTGCTACTGCTGAAACCACTTGTGGATACCCATGAAGCTGATGACTAGACACTGACACTGAATGTAGTCAGCATCACTACTATCTCTAGACACTCACTTTTTGACGACCCAGCTTCCCAAAAGATGGAGTGGAAGAAAGAGGACCCCCACTTTACTTTTATCTTACAAATAGTATCTATTTGGGAGAATCTCATTTGTATTCAGAATCTTACTTGCAAATTAGTCTGAAATATGTAGCTTCTAGCTTTCTAGACTCTGAACATAAGAGGATGGGGATGGAGACTGAGCAAGCTACTCTTCTCATCTGCCGAAGAGTTAGCTATTGCTGAATTAGAAGAAAGAACTTAAAAATTGGAATTTTCTACAGCCATTTGCAATGGAGGTTGATGTCACAGGTGGCATGGAAGGAAATAAATTATGTTTACCAAATAATTTTGGGTTGTAGAGGAACTATACATATTTTTTCCACATTTAACAGTGTATTTACTACTATCTAGTTAGGCAGAGAACAAGAACCACCTTGCCAGTAATAAAGGTGTACCACCCTAGGCATTTAGAAGACAAATAACAAATTATTTTTAAGTGTAAAAGTGAGCTAAGCACTTTAAGTGAGGCTTGAGATTTTTTCAAATTTTTAAAAAGCCAAGATAAACAAAATCAGTATTTGAGCTCTAATACATGTTTTGCACGTCCACATAATTCTCTAAAAGTTTTCTAAGTAGGAAATTTTATTAAAGGAAACAGCCTCCAATACCCTAAATTATTGGCATTATATATATTTTAAACTTTTATTTAGGTTTAAGAGTCCATGTGCGGTTTTGTTATATAGGTAAACTGCATGTTACCAGGGTTTTGTGTTCAGATTATTTCATCACCCAGGTAATAAGCATAGTACCCCATAGGCAGTTTTTCAATCTTCATCCTCCTCTCACCCTCCACTCTCAAGTAGGCCCCATATCTGTTGTTTTCTTCTTCGTGTCCATGTGTACTCAATATTTAGCTTCCACTTATGAGAGAACATGTGGTACTTGGCTTTCTGTTCCTGCATTAGTTCGCTTAGGGTAATGACCTCCAGTTCCATCCATGTTGCTGCAAAGCACATGATCTTGTACTTTTTTAGGGCTGTGTAGTATGCTATGGTGTATATGTGTCACATTTTCTTTATTCAGTCTACCATTGATGGGCATTTAGGTTGATTTCATGTTTTGCTATTGTGAATAGTGCTGCAGTGAACATATATGTGCATGTGTCTTTATGGTAGAACAATTTATATTCCTTTGGATATATACCCAGTCATGAGATTGCTGGCTTGAATGGTAGCTGTTTTAAGTTCTTTTAGAAATCACCAAACTGCTTTCCACAATGGCTGAACTAATTTATATTCCCACTAGCAGTGTGTAAGCATTCCCCTTTCTCTGCAACCTCACCAGCATCTGTTATTTTTTGACATTTTAATAACAGCCATTCTGATTAGTGTGATGGCATTTTTTTGATTTGCATTTCTCTAGTGATTAGTGATATTGGGTATTTTTTCATATCCTTGTTGGCCACGTGTATGTCTTCTTTTGAAAAGTGTTTGTTCATGTCCTTTGCCCACTTTTTAATGGGGTTGCTTGTTTTTTTGCTTGTTAATCTGTTTAAGTTCCTAATGGATTCTGAATATTAGATCTTTGCTGGATGCATAGTTTGCAAATACTTTCTCCCATTCTGTAGGTTGTGTGTTTATCCTGTTGATAGTTTCTTTTGCTGTGCAGAAGCTTTAGTTAGGTCTCATTTGCCAATTTTTGCTTTTTTTGCAATTGCTTTAGGTGTCTTCGTCATGAAATCTTTGCCAGGGATTATTGGCATACTTTCTTGAAGACAGCATCTCTTTTCTAACATTCCATGGGTTCAATCTGATGATCTTGAAGTGATGACTCTTGTTTACCTTTCTCTTCATTGTAGGTCTCAGGTTTCTCATCATTTAATAATTTATACAAGCTCTCACTTGTCTCTTTAATATCATGAAGAATAGAATCCATAGAATAACCAAATTCAATAAGGGCATGCACATTAAATCCACGTTGATAAAAAAGCCCAAAGGTATGCAAAGCAACCAATTTGCCAGACGCATTAAACACTGGGGAGCCTGAGGACCCATCAGAGAAACAAGTATCATAACTAAGCGTGTGTGTGTTCCAAACCTCTGATAGGAAACTTCTTTGGGTAAACATACAGTATACATTACTGGTGGTATCATAGAGATCTACCAACCGATCTTGACAATTGTTTGGATATTTTTTCAATCGTTCATTTAGAGGAATCACAGTACAACCATCTATTTTCTTGATCTGGCCTTCGGGATGACCAATTAAATAAATCAAACCAGTAGATGGTTGAGGAGAAATCTGTTGCCATAGTCCTGGAGGAAATGCATTTCCATTTTCTTTTAGTTTTAAAATGGCATAATGTAGATTTTCATTGGACACTTTAAGCCATGGCTCAATGGAAAACCAATTGTCAGGAGTAGGGCAGAACTCTGTATAAGTGAAGGTTACCTTTGCACATTTGCTAATTATATCTGGCCACAAACTTGGATGTGTGTTTTTACCCACCATAAGATGTACAACATGTCGACAGGTGAAAATATAACCACCATTGAAGACAAAGCAAGTAGCATTGCCTGTGTTTCCATTACTGTCCCATTGCATGAACCCAACTGACTTGCTATAATATGTAAGCTGTTCGCAGGTTGCAACTGAAACAGAATTTGCAGTCATTTTTCCAAAATCCTTTTTATATATGTTGAATTGCTTAGATGGTAAAAGTTTCATTCTCTTTTGTTCTTCTCGAAAATATTTTCTTACCCACTGTGCCTCCTCTTTAAAATTCGGATACTGATGCATTATGGCTTCATTCAACATTTGATAATTCTTTAAGAGATTAATTGCCCCCCTTTGGACATCCAGATTAATAGCATACCGCCTACCCAGATGCGGCCTCCGTCTAACTTGTGAGTTTATTTGCCTATATTTTCGGGGCAAACTATGAAAGTAATAATTTCTAATCCTGGGAATTGTCTGGCGAGTTTTACCTTCAATATAATGGCTTAGATCCGGAGGTGGGAGAATTTGCTCTCTGCTGTGTTCTACATCTTTGGTCTCTCCATCTTTCTCCAGTTCGTGGACTTTTTTCTTAGACTGTATCAGACTCTGGTGATTAATTTCATCAGTGGCATTTTCATTCTGTTTAATTTTTTTATGGATACCTTTCTGTTGTAATGCTTTTTTTTTTTTTGAAATGTCCATTTCTAAGACTTTTCCAGATACTTCATCCACCATGGACTGTTTTCCATAAATTTTCTTATGACCTTCCTTTAGTTTCCATTCAAATTCACCTATGTCAGACCGAAAACGGCCATCCTTGCATAAGGCTCCTTCAATAGTCTCACCCTTCAAGGCATAAATACAAAGTTTACTTCCTTTTTCATGAAGTTCATTGATCTTAACAATCTTCTTTATTGTCCTTCCTATAGCAACAACATGAAAAAGAATGCATTCCATGTTTGGATTTTCACATTGGCGTAATATGTGTCCATCTTTTTTGCTACTCTTTCTTTGACCAAATGTAATTTTAAAATGAGAATCACTAGGCAGGCACTTGAGAGGCATTCCTAAATTTATATGTCCATCTATTGTCTTTTCTTCATAAACAATAATGTTCTTATTAAACTGATTCTTTATCCTTTCACTGAAATAGTCATTAGCACTCAGGGCTGAGTAGACACTCTCGCTGGGTTTACCATATGCTGTAAACACACTACGGTCTAATTTTCTGGAGTTTTCATTCAAAGTAAAGGTGAAACAACATTCTTTATTGTTCAAATTTGGATTCTGCATTTCAAGGGCTGTTTCATGCTTGTTGACTTCACTTTTAAGCTTAAAGGTGCCGCTACACTTTCTTATGCCAGATAGACAATGATCAACAGGTGTGTCAGCATGCATCTGCTTCATGACAGTATCCTTAAAAAGGAAAGATTAAAGAGGTTAACAAGAATCACCTTTAATAATGTTTTATATTTTTCTAATGATAGAACTAATAGATATTATGAATAAAAATTGGATAATATAATGGTTAACGAATAATGGAGAAAAAATCAATCACTATTCTATCACTTTAGATACTCATTCTACATTTTATTTTAATTTTTAATTTTTGTCTCTGTATACTTTGATTTTGTTTTCTGATTCTTAAAAGTAGTACTTTGATTTTCAACAAGGGTCCTAAGACCATTTAATGGGGGAAATATCATCTTTGTAACAAATGTGGCTAGAATAACTGGATATCCAGATGCAAAGAAATGAGTTGGACTCCTACCTTATACCTAACTTGAAATGGATCAGAAACAGCCCTCTATTATTTCATATGCAGATCTAAATCTTATGTTTCTTAAATACTATGTTGCATGTGACTTTATTTTTCACTAGGCAATGTGTCACTACTTTGTGCATTAAGCAAACTTTGAAACCACAAGTTGAGGGGCTATAGAATATTTCACTGTATAATAATTTGTAATCCATCCTTTCATTGCTGAATATTTAGATTATTTCCAGATTCTTACTCTAAATATGATAAAACTTCCTACAAACATAACATTTTTGTGTGCACATCTGAATATTTCCCTAGGTCATATTCCCAGGAGTGGAAATACCGCAACTGAGGATGTAAACATATTTTGCAACATATATTCTGCCTAACTGCCTTCCAGAGAATTGTATCAACTCACCCCATCCCTTCTCTCCAGCTGCTCAAGGAGACCAACCGCAATCCTATGGTTGATTCCTTAAAAGGATTTGAGTGTTACTATTTTAAATGTTTGCCAATTGTTAGATAAAATTCTATCTAATTTGACTGTTTTTAGTATGTACATGTATTCACTTACTAGTGAAGCTGGACTTACTTATCTTTTAGATATTTGAAACATCACCTTCCAAGGATTCCCATTAAAAATCTGTTTAGTTTCTGTTCTGTCAATGGTTTTGACAGCACTAAGAAAATATATTAAAATGACAGACAAATAATATGATGGGATATATAAATAAATATAAATACTCATATACAATCAGTTGGTAGTAGCCCAGGATACAAGATATTGAGAATCTGATGGTAACAGAAATGAAAAACATAAGTAAAAAATATTATATGACAAGAGTCAACATAACTTGGAAGGAAATCATTGTGAAGCCTGAAGTATTGGATCTAGTCTATATAAATAGAGGAATAAGCCTGGAGAGAGTAAAATCAGGAGGCACAGCTCGGCTTGGATCATTTAGTAGGTAGGTGCAATGGAATGAGCTTAGGTCTTAGGAACAGTGATTTCCTTTTTGTCTTGGGGCTCTCCTATCACCTCACGTTTTCAAATATTTATTGCCTAAATCTATCTCTGCAGCACTGACCTCTCCTCTAAGCTCCAGATATTAATATTTTGTTGCCTCTTTGACATCTACTCTTGGATATGTCAGAGGCATTTCACTCTTAGCTCCTTCAAAACCAGAGTCATAAAATTTAATTGCGCCCCTCTTCCTGTGTTCTTGAATCTGATGATGGTGTCATTACACATTTGACTACTCAAGCTAGTATCCTGTGAATAGTCCTTAGCTTCTTCCTTTATCTCTTATATACTGTGTTTTTAAAAAACTGTAAAACATTATGCATGCAGAAACATTTTATGACACCCTATATTTCATATACTAAACATCCACGTATCTCCTTCCCAACCTAAGAAATAGCACACTACAAATCATTAGAGGCATACAGTGTGTCCCTCCTTCATCTTATCTTCCTTTCTCATTCTCCTGGACAACCACTAAGTCTGAATTTGTTTTAAAATTATCATTGTCTTACACTTATTTAGGGACATATACATATGTAGTAAAAGTATAAATAGTACACTGTTTCATTTTGCTGGTTTTGATTTTATATAAACAGATCCAGCTGAATATGTTCTTCCGTGATTTGCACTACTTATTTATTTTATTTTATTTATTTATTTTTTTGAGATGGAGTCTCACTCTGTCGCCCAGGCTGGAGTGCAGTGGCACAATCTCGGTTCACTGCAACCTCCACCTCCCGGGTTTAAGCAATTCTCTGCCTCAGCCTCCTGAATAGCTGGGATTACAGGTGCATGCCACCATGCCCGGCTAATTTTTGCATTTTTAGTAGAGACGGGGTTTCACCATCTTGGCCAGGCTGGTCTTCAACTCCTGACCTCATGATCCACCCGCCTTGGCCTCCCAAAGTGCTGGGATTACAGGCGTGAGCCACTGTGCCGGGTCTGCACTACTTTTCTGAGGTTCATTCTAGTTGATGAAATTCTGTATCCATTTTTACAATTAGAGAGAATTAACTGAAGAAATAAACTGTTTATGAATATTTCTGTTATTTCTGGGGTTTTTCTAATAAAAGCAGTGGCTAATTTTGCTATGAATATCCTCAAATATGTTTCCTGGTGCACATCCACAAGGGTGTCTCTCAAGTATAGACTTAGAAGTGGAATTGCTTAACTTCAGAAATAGATTTTAGCAATAAATATTTGAAAACATGAGGCAATAGGAGAGCAATGAGAAAAAGAAAATGAGTAATCACCTTTATTATAATAGATATTGCCATATTATTTAACATAATGGTTGTACCACCTTGCACTTGCACCAATGAGAAATGAGAGTTCTTATTATTCTATGTCTTCATCAAAGCTTGGTGTTATCCATATTTTAATGTTTACCAATCTTGTGGGTGTGAAATAGCATCTTATTGAGGGTTTAAACAGTAGTTTCCTAATTACTAATGAAATTGAACCCTTTTTCACACTTCAGTCTCTAAAATGCTTGTTTATGTCTTTTGTTCATTTTTATACTGGATTATTTTTCTTTTTATTATTGATTCTAGGAGTACTTTAAATATTGTAGACACAAATTGCTTATTCATCATATGTGTTAAACATCTATTCTGAATTTTTTCTTGATTTTTCATTCTCAGGTATCATAAAGTAGTTAATTTTAATGTTGTCAAGTTTATTAATCTTTTTATACCATTAGAACACCTTTCACAGGATAATTCTGTTTTTTTTGTTTTCAAAAAATTGTAAAGGTTGCTTTTACCATTCAAGTTTTTAATCTGGAATTATTTTTTGTACATAGCTTCAAGTAGGTATCACTTTTTATTTTTTGCATGTGGATAACTAATTACTCCAGCGATGCTGACTGAATTGTTCATTCTTTCTCCACTGATCTGTACTGCCAGTTTTGCCACATAAGATTGTTATGGGTTGAACTGTGTCCACTCAAAATTGACATGTTATAGTCCTAATCCCTAGTACCTCAAAATGTGACCTTATTTGGATATGCAGATCTTGTTGATATACTTAGTTAAAAATGAGGTCACTCTGCAGTAGGATGGGCCCCTAATCCAATACCCCTGATATCCTTAGAAAAGGGGGAAATATAGACATAGAGACAGACACACACAGAGGGAAGATAAGGTAAACAGCCATAGGAAAAACATGGCCAACTACAAGCTAAGGAGAGAGTCCTGGAACAGATCTTTCCCTCACAGCCCTAACAGGTCACGAACTCTGCTGACATCTTGACCTTGTACTTTGAACCTCCAGAATCATGAGACAATGCATTTCTATTGTTTAAGCCACACAGTCAGTGGTACTTTATTACCCCTAAGAGACTACATAGTCTGGACTTTTCTAACAAAATACATTATGTAAAGCCCTCATGATCTAATCACCCATCAAAGCCCCATCTCTTAATGCCATCACCTTGGAGATTAGGATTTAAACATATGAATTTGGGGGATGCAATGATTCACACCATAGCACAAACTAATACGAAGATATTGTCACATCTTGAAATTTGTGAGTCTGTCTCTACTCTCTCTGTTCTGTTCCAATGGTATATTTTTCTGTATATTCACCAAATACTGTCTTAATTTTGAATTTTTCTACTCATTAGTATATCTTGACATTGATTTATGTCTCATTTTCATGTCTTCAGCAAAATAATTTTTTCCATAAATGGTTAACAAATAATTTTTACATTTATTCCTAGGTAAATAATATTTTTCTAGGCATTATAAAATAATTTTTGAGGGATTACATTTTCTGATATTGCTGGCTAAGCTAAATCCATTGTTTTGTAAATATCAGCCTTACACCTAGCCAATATGCTATATTACAATCATTCTAATATTTTATCTATAAATATTTTTTGTTTCAAAAATAGATATGATACCATCTGTGGATATTTCATGAATATGCTTTGTTCCCTTCTTTTCAATCCTCAAATATTATATTTTACTATTTTTTCTTATCACACTGCATTGGCTAAATTAAATTTTACTTACCAGCTAAATAAAGGCAGTAATAGTGAGCACTCCTCTATTCTCCCTCATTGTAAGGGAAATACTTCTAATGATTCATTATTTAACATGATGTTCCCAGTGAGATTTTTGAAGATGCCCTTAATCTGGCTAAGAAGCCTTCTGGTATGTTTATATTTATGTATTTGATAGTAATAGGGGTAGCCAAGATAAAGTAAGCCCATTATAGCCCATTATTTCCACTAATTAAAACTAAAGCCTTTGGAAAAATAAAAAAAAGCAGCATCCTGAGCTTCTACTTTGGCCACCATGGAATAACATAGAACTAATTTACACTTCTGCCTGAAAATCCTGGAGAAATGGACAAAATATACAAAATGGTTTCCAAGACATTAAGCATTAGTCAAAGAAGGACAGTGACACCTGAGAAACAGAAAAACAATGATGCAAACTCTATGACTGCCCCAGCTTACTGCCTGAAAAGAGGTTCTAGGCCATGGTGCAGGGAAAATAATCCAGGCAAAGCTCAGTAGCAACTGAGTTGAGGAAAAGGAACCGAGTTCTGGGAAGCCAATGGGTTTAACTTTCAAAGGGCATGAGAGGACTGTACAGAGAAGGTCCCCATAAGTCTTCAGATGACTAGTGATCCGCACATGCACGTGAGGAAATCACCTAAGTCAGGGAAATCAGCTACCCAAAAAGATTAGAAGGAACAATCCCTGGAGATCTTACAGGGCTGGGAATAGTTGCTGTTCCCACCAGACATAGGGAAAACATCATAATTCGTGAGGCATTGAGTACAATACTAAAAAGAACATTGCCTCAGCAATAGAGATATATTAGCTCTGTAATATACAGGCAAAACATTACAATAAAAGAAAACTACAGACCAATATAAACATAAATGCAAGAACTAATAGGTAAATACCAGGAATGCAAGGTTGGTTTAATTTTGAAAAATATATCACTGTAATAAGCCAATCAGAATAATTAAAATTTCTATATATACATAGAATCATCTCAACAGACATAGAGAAAGCATTTGGTAAGCCTGACATCTATTTCTAATAATATCAGCAACCTAGGAATAAAAGGAAACTTCTTCAATCTCATGAAGAACAGTTATGAAAAACTTACAAGTAACATCATACTTAATGGTGTAGGATTGAATGCATTCCCAAGACTAGAAAAAACACAAGAATGTTTGCTCTGGCAGAATCTCTTCACCATTGTGATGGAAGTTTTAGCCAGTGCAATAAAAAACAGAAAGAAATAAAAGGCATCTGGATCAGAAAGAAATTAGTAAAATTATCTTAATTCACTGATGACAGGTAATCTATGAAGAAAACTCTGACAAGATATGCAAAGACTTTTGTCCTAAAATATATTGTAGGAAATTAAACAAGACCTGGCTGCCTTCCCCACTTCAGGTTCTGCTGAGTGATCAAATGCAGCCTTGAGGAGCCCCCTTGGAGCCAAGGGGAGGAGCAGGTTGGCAAGAAGAGGGATGCCCCAGGTCTGAAGGAGTGAGGCAGAAGAACAGGACCTGGAGGCAGGGAACCTAAGGATGATTCACACTCACTTCCTGGAACTGAATCAAAAGGAAAATCCCACCTCTCCACAGTCAAGTAACAAAAGGATCAGAGGCTCCTCCCTTTGCAAATTATGTCCCCAACTCCCGCTTTCCACTGCATTGCAGATGAAACATGGAAAGTACCTCTAGTTGGTCCCCTCCTGCAACCAATCAAACTGGTTGTGCGCCACTACTTCATTTACATAGGGTGTAAACAAAGTAACCAATGAGAAACCTCTAGAGGGTATTTAAATCCCAGAAAATTCTGCAACCAGTGCTCTTGAGCCCCTTGCTCAAGCCTGCTCCCACTCTGTGGAGTGTACTTTCACTTCAATAAATCTATGCTTTCGTTGCTTCTTTCTTTTGTTGCTTTGTTTGTATGTTTTTACTAAGTTTTTCTTTAAAATGCCAAGAACCAGGACAACTTTTAGTCAAGACCCTCCACTGGCAACAGGAGGAGGATTGGGGAGTCACTCTCTCACTCCCAAACCTCAGAAGAAGGCTTTGCTTGGGGTGCGGATTCCTTGAGGGCCATGACAGGGTACTAAGTGGCCTGAGGATTCAGTGCCAGTCCCAGCTTGCCCTGTGAAACCTCTGAGGGAGGTGGTAGGGTCCAGAGGGAGGAAGCACACGTCCAGGCTCTGCTACATGTACCACCCACTATGTGACCTTGGGCTACTTGTTTAACATCTCCGAGCTGTGCTTGGTAAGTGAGACAATATATGTGAAAGGCCAGGCTCTTATGGGGACCCTTGATAAGTGTGAAGGGAGCGGAACCTTTTGGTGTAATCATACTTGCATCCCTAAAGGAGGATTGAAAAACCTGCCCTCCTCCTAATCTCCTCAGAAACTATCAAAAAAGCAAACATGCCAAACAAATGTAATTGTTCTTTACACATTTTGATGGGACCTGAGTTCCTAAGGAGGCGGTACAGAAAAGTCCCTATGCCAAAAAAGAGTGGAAGTGGAAGGAGGGTCTAGGGATAGCAAATTCCAACTCAAACATGTCTCTTCCTTTCTAACGTTGTGGGAAAGTATGTGGTAGTGATGGTGGGTTTTCTACTTAAGGTACAGCAAGTTCGCTAACTAAATAGGGTAAATGAAATATCTGGCTCATTCAGAGGGCAGGCAGCTCCCCTGTGACTTTACCCAAAGACATTCAAAGCAACTGCACATAGTTTGTTTTCCCTTTCAGTGAGAAAGGGGTAAGGTTACAATTGTGTGTGCATCTCCCATTGAGATGTTCACCTGATTCTATCACTGCCTCAGAGACCGGGTAAAAATCCTGGGGCTTGTCAAATGGAGAAACGGATGCCCAGGTCCAGAAGGGCTTTGCTCATGGCCTCTCATGTTCAGAGTCTACTGGAGAGCCAGGACTCCACCTGCCTGACAGTCCCAGTCTGGGTCTGAGTTCTTGCCACCATTCTGCATCAGAATCACCTGGGGGTTTCTTGAAACAGATTGCTGAGCCCTAACCCAGAGGATCTGACTTAATATATCTGGGTTGAGGCTGCAGTTTGTGTTGATTCTGCCGTCCCAGGGTCCAGGCTTTGAGAACCCCTGAGTTAAGGAAAAGAACAGCTGACCAGGCCTGGCTACCTTAGCTCCTGTCTACTCTGAGGCCTTTCCTTGATGGCCCTCAACTGCCTTCTCCTCTGTTAAGAGTCCTAGAAGCCATTCACTCTTCCCTCTATAGCTCTGGGCTCCAGAAGAGGGGCTCACATGGAAAAGGAGGACCTGGCTCTTTTGAATGTCCCTTCACTGAGCCCTAGAATGCTCTGTGGAAAGGGCCTTTGGGATGCAGCTTTTCACCTTACCAGAAGGGAAGTGTCTAGAATTAAAATTAGGATAAATTATTGGATTGGGTAATCTGTACTCACTGTATGCCTTGTAAGAGTTCATGTGTGGTCAGGCATATTTGGAGATGCCTGTTACTCTTTGTTGGTAAGAATAAAAGAGTTTTGAATGAGCAGAATTTAGAGCAACATGTTCTGTCAGCAAGTTAGGTAGAGAAGCAGAAAAGACTGAGGAATAATAAGGAGGAAGTAACTAAGGCCCAGGACACAAGCAAGAGTCTAGGTGGAATCTGAGTTGAGATTCTAAGATTCTGGAGTCTTCTATGTACCTTCTCAGTCTCGAGGCCTTGGGGCAGAGCAGGAATTAACCACATTCACAGCATTCCCAAAGTGAGATTATGCCCAACCCCTGTCAAGATAGCCAAAGAGGCAGATAATGCACCGGGAGGTAAATATCCAAGTGAAACAGAGTAGGGACGGGACTCTGCCTCCACCACCAATAATGCATTTTTCCACACCCGCTGACTACCAGAACTTGCACCTCCACTGGTGCCATCCTCACTGGCTGTAAGACCTTAAAGAAACTAAGATAAGAAGCATTCTACCATAAATCTCATTCAAGGGAGTTAACTTTATCACTTGCATGCACACAGGACTTTACCTCATTGCTTGCCTCGTTATAATGTGAAAATCCCCACCCAGGGAGGGACTTATCCACCATTTTTTGATCATGTGATATAAGTACTAACATGATATCTCACTGGGCCTGCACATTCTACACTCCACCCAACACATGCAATGATATTAGCATAACTCATGCTTTTCATGTCACCATTTTTAAAACAGCAAAAAGACCTCTCCTTGGGGAGCCATCTGGAGAACTCTCACTCCAGTGCTGTCTCCCTTGTACTCAAGAATAAGCCCCTAATAAAGCCTTGTCTGGGAAACTCACTTGGCCTTGTGTCAATTTCTATTGCATGGGAGACTAAAAACTTGTGGCTGGTAACACAAGAAGCTGGGTGTTTTAGAGTGATGGATGCCACAACAGTGGCAAAGATGGGTAACTGGATGACAGGGTGGGACCTGCAGGTGTTAAAAGCAGAAACAGCATGGGTATGAGTAGTGGGCTCTGGAACAGCACAGAACCTTCCTATTCATTGACTTTCTGTAACTTTTCTCCAGACTGTAACAGACTCAACCCTTGTCTTTCCCTGGCCCCTACTTCTAAGCCTGGCCAGGATTGGGGAAAGAAGAATAGCATAAAGAAAGAGAGAAAGTGGCCCCCATCCCACCTCTCTGACCCCTCTTGTCTGATGAGGAAAACCCAGGCATGTTCCTTAGAGAATTCCAAGTCTAATGGAAGGGGCACAGGTACTGATTAGTGAGTCAACAAGCACTAGACCTATTGGTCAGTCAACAAGCACCCTCCCACCTCTGAACCTTTGTACTTGCTGCTTTCTCTATCTTCAATGTTGTTCCTCTAGATATTTCCATCTAGGACTCACCTCCTCACTCCTTTCAGGTCTCAGATATCACCTTATCAGAGAAGCCAATTATCATCACTTCCAAAACAGCATCCGCCATTCTCTTTTCCCTTCTGCCCATATCAAAACACACACACACACGTGCATGCACACACACACACACACACACACACAATTTATTTTTCCTTTCTCCCTCTACAGTGTCAGCTCCAAGAGAACAAGGATATCACTGTACGCACTGGTATATCCTTGGTGCCTGTGATGTACCAGGCACGTAGGTTTGCAAGAAATGTTCATTGAATAAATGATCAAAGTGATTGAATGAGTATCTACTATGTACTCACCACTGTCCTGGCCAATTAGAGACAAGGAAGAAAAAGGCGAAGTTCCTGTCAGTGCTAAGGTGCTTGGGTTTTAGGGTCAAAACCTACTTGTCATTTCTGCTCCCTCTCTGGCCTCCACAGTTTAAGCCCTACATTCTCCATCTCTCTTTTCCTTCACACTTCTCATCCACTCCATCCCCTCCTCTCTGCCCCTTCAGCTCCCAGTCTCAGGCCACTCCAGGCTCCCTCCTCTTTAGCCTGGATGTTTTTGGAATAGCCTCCACTCTCAACTCTTCTATCCCTTCAAGCATCTTCCCATCCCCTCTTTTCCAAGGCCCATGGGGCTAGAGTGTTCTGGCCCCTGTCCACCCCTCCCTCTGCCCCACCTTCTGCTGCTCTGCTCCTCTCCCCTTGGTCCCAGCTACAGTGATCACTCAGGCCCTGGACAGGAAGCCCTAGCCAGTCTCAGGGCTTGTGCATTCACCATTCTGTCTGGCCTTCCCTTGGGTGTCTTCAGGGCCACTTCAGAGGCCTCTTGACTTCCCTAGCCAGAGCAACACTCCCAGGCACACACTTGCCACTTTCTGTTACCTTTGTTCTTGATCCACTAGCGAAAACTTTCTATTTGTCTGTTTCCTGGATAACCTCTTTCACTCTTTAAAATGTAAGGTTCACAAGAGCTGGGACTCTGTCCTTCTTTCACATGCCTAGTCCCTAAAGTAGAAGCTTGTCAGTAAAGTTTGCCGAGGGTCCAGGCTTCAAATGCATTCTGAACAAATGCCTCCCCTCTGTTTTCTGTCAAATTGGAAAACATTTCCCTCTAGGTGTGGTGAGACTCCCATAAGACATGTATAATGTGCCTGGCAGACTGTTGCATCTGGCATACATAAGTCCCAATAACTTATGATCTTGACCATCCAGTTTCCAGGGGACTCTAAGTCTGGGGGACGCTGACGGAGACGCGACTCCATCTGTGCAGACCTTTTGTCTGGGGAGGGAGTTTCCAGTGCTGGAGGTTTCTCCTTTGAGGAGTTTATGTAGGGTGGAGGAAGTAAGGGTTTCTCGTCAAAGGGGCAAGACATACTCCAGAGACCCAGAGGTAATAGCAGCTACTCACAGTTCTCTGGACAATCTTAAAGCTGCATGATGTCAGGATGACTAACCTCTGTCACTTGTGCCTTGTACTTCTGATCTTTCTAGTTCTCACCTTGTCTGGTGGCCTTGGAGAGAATAGTACACCAGTTACATTGCCCCTTCAATCACCCACTCCCTGCTCTGCCTTCATCCACCAGGTTTGCCTATTCTCCCAGGTACCCTGCAGCAAAAGAAATTAAACAAGACCAAAATAAATGGAGAATATATCTTGTTCAAGATTGGAAGACTCAACATGGTTAAGATGCTAATCATCCACAATTGTGTTAATTTTTTTACACAATTAACACACAATTTACACAAACACACAAACTTTGATCCAGATATTACACCACACAAAAACATAAATGAAACTCAAAATCAATTGCAGACTAAACCTAAAACTACAAAACTCTGGAAGAAAACTAGAAATGTTTTGTGATCTTAGATTTAGCACAGTTCTCTGATGTAAAAGCAAAAGCATGATCCACAAAGAGAAATATAGAGAAAGTGGACTTCATCAAAGTTGAAAACATTTCCCTCCCAAAACAGGACTAAGAGGATGAAAAGACAAGCCACATAGAGATAAAATATCAGGAATTATCACAAATATTATGAGAAAAGCAATATGACAAAGGACTTGTTTCCAAAATATGTAAAGCCCTCTCAAAACTCAGCAATAACTAACCGGTATAAAATGGGAAAAATATTTTAATAGACACTTCACCAAAGATATGTGAATGATATAAACACATGAAAAGGTGCTCAAATCATGAGTCATTAGTGAAATGCAAATTAATACCACAAAAAGATGCCATTACATACCTATGAGAATGAATAAATCAGAAAAACTTTGTGTTGACAAGAATATGAAACAACTGGAACTCTCACACATTGGTAGCGAGGATGCGAAATCATACAGCCATTCTGTAAACATTTTGACAATTTCTTATAAAATTAAAGTTATGTCATACACTTTCCATGGCAGCAATTCCACTGAAAACTAATCTTCATACAAAAACCTGTAGGCAAATGTTCACAACAGCTTTATATACAAAGTCCCCAAACTGGAAACAATTCAAATGTTCTTCAGGGAGTGAATGGATAAACAGATTTTGATACATTCACACAGTGGAATGCTACTCAGCAATAAAAAGAAAAAACCTATCAATGCATGCAACACTCATAAATCTTAAGTGGAATGTTCTAAGTGAAAGAAGCCAGACTCAAAGGGTATGATTCAGTGTATGTTCCATTTATATGATGTTCTGGAAAAGGTAACACTAGAGTAATGAACAGATTAGTGGTTGCCAGGGACTGGGATGAATAGGGGACAAGTGGGGAGAACAGGAAATTATTTAGAGTGATGGAACCACACAAGAAATTATTTAGGGTGATGGAACTGCTTTGCTTCTGGATTTTGGTCATGGTTACATTACTGTAGGCATTTGTTATAAGCCATTCAACTGTATACCAAAAAAGACTGAATTTTACTGTATATGAAATAAATAAATTTAAAGGAAGCAATAAAAGTTAAAGCCTTTCAAATAATCTGTAAGACAATTAATTGGGTGTGGGGGTTTTTGTGTTCATTTCTATTATCTTTTTTTGTATCTTCTACTTTTTCCACTTTTTCTGAATTTATATTCCCTTGCTTTGTTGCCTCCTTTACTTTGATTTTTCCCTCTCATTCTATTTTCTAGACAAACAGTTTGGCAGTTTTATACTCTAGTTCTGTTCTATATTTGGATGCCCTAGATTAGTACTGCCCAATACAATGTCTGCAGTGACGGAAATGTTCTACATCTGCACTGTCTAATTCCACACCCACATGTGGTTCTTAAGTACTTGACACGTAATATAACTGAGAATTTGTACTATTGACCTTTTTCATTATTTTATTTTAGTTAAGTTGAATTTAAATTTAAATTTACATAATCACATGTGATTAGTGGCAATTGTCTTGAATGAAATAGCCCTAATCATTTTAACATTAATATTTAACTTAACAAAGTCTTAAGTGAATTGAATAATTCCTCCTAAGCAATACAAAGATAAAGTGTGTAAACACATCTCCTTTATTTACAGAAGGAAATCCAAAAACGTACATGTGCAATTCGAAGAAAAAAAAGATGCTGCAGCTATTTTCCAGAAAGCTATTCTACATCTCTCACACATTTTAGGAGCCACAAATGTATGGAAATGAATTCATGACAGCTTAAGAATATCTGTATGTGCCCTCTCAGTCACAAGGTTTTGTGTTGAAATGGATGAGCTACTTAAGTTGGGACAATTAGATGGCAAAGAGAAGTTTCCTCAGGAAACCAGGATAGACTCACTATCGGGAGAGTAAAGCATCTGATATTACTGCAGCTCTATTTGTCACTATGCAGAAAGCCAGCCAGGGGATAACATGAAAAGCAGAACATAGAGACTGAACACACAAACAAGTCCTTAAAGAAACTGTATACCACTGAATTAAGAGCTCAGCTGAATTCTGGAATGTCCACTCATGTGAACCAGTGAATCCATTTTATTGTTTCACAATTAGAAAATATTTTTACTGGAAATGTGGAAAGCTCTTATTGATATAAAGCCTACTGTGATCTTGGCACCATACTACCTTACCAGTATAGAAAGCATTATTTGCCTACCATATTCTTGAATTCTCCTCATAAAGCATCAAATGCAGCTATCCTGTTCCCCAAATATGTTTTCCTGTGTACATGACTTTACTCAGGCCATTCCTTCATCCTTGATACACTAGTGAAATGTTATTCATTCTTTTTCAAAAATAAATTAGTTTTAGACATACAAAATGCATAATTAATGTACATAATTAATGTATACAACTTGATGAGTATGGAGATACATTATCACCACAATCTATGCCATCAACCTATCTATCACCTCCCAAAGTCTCTTCCTGCCCTCTTATTATTTTTGTAACAAGAACACTTAACATAAGATCTATCATTTTAGCAAGAACTTGAGTATACAACAGTGTTAACTATAGGCACCCATGCTGTACAGATCCCTAGAACTTATTCACCTTGTATGAGGAAACTTTGTATCCCTTGACTAATACCTCCATTTTCCTCTCTTCCCAGCCCAACAACCACTTCTACACCTATGAGTTTGACAATTTTAGATATATTATTCATTAATAAATCATTTCTTATATGATGCTGCTGTAGTTTCCTAAGTCTGAATTAAGCATTCTTCTCTCTGTACTCTAAAATCACTTGTTTAGGTCTCAATTTTGTATTATCATTTTGCATATTTTGAGCAAAATAGTGTGGGTCAAAAACCAGTCTCTGCAGTCTGATGGCCTAGGTTCAAATCCTTGCTCTGAAGTCCATTACTTCTGCAACTATAAGCAAGTTGAGCTTCAGTTTCTTCTTTTATAAAATAAGTATGATAATAATACCTACTGCATAGTTCTAGTAAGTGTTAAATGAGATAATACATATGATGGGACACAATTCTAGGCACACAGTGTTTCCTCAGAAAACATTAGCTAATTATTTTTGCCTGTCTACACTTTCCAAGACTTTAAGTGCCTATATTGTTTGTCATCTTGTTGTCTTAACATACGTTTGGCATTGTTAACTCATACCCTATTATTTTGCTTTCCACAAGCACTTATGTGTCTGAGCTCCCCAAATATATTTTAAACTACCTAAGAGAAGGGCTTATAACTACCATTGTTTAAGAACTTATTGCCAAGAACCTCATATGGCACTATAGTTAGACTATCACTCCTGTGAGGAGTTGTAAAAAAGTAGATATACCTTTGAAACTTCAGGTCTAGTCCTCTGGTCATCTTCCGTAGCACTAAATGACTTGTTTTCTTCAGTCTTCATGGAATTCATGATGAGTTCAAAGAGAATGTAACTAACTTCTACTAGTGGATAAGATGGAGAAACAAGGATTGAATTTATTCTGCCACCTGAAATGTCTAAAAAAAAACAAAAAAACAAGATCTATGAAATAACCACTTTCAAACACTGGAGATCAGGTGGTGTGGGACCTCATCTCCGATATCTGAGAAGAAAATCATATGAGGTAAGCCCTATGGCTATTTAGCTTACTGTACGGAGTTTCCAAGGCATATCTTAGGAAGGAGAAACAGGCAGTCTAGCAGTTTCCCTGAGTTGAGAAGACAAGCTGGGAGTTTTGGGAGGCCAAGATGACTGGAACTTGTATGACAGAGTACTAGGGAGAAGACAGCCACAGGAGCACACAGTATCAGAGATCTGCAGTGGGTATCCCTTGAGATTTCAGCTTGGTCAATGCATGAGTGGAACGAAACTGTCGAAAAGGAGCAGGAAGAGAAGTACCCAAAAGGAGCAGATGTAACAATTTCTGAGGCTCATACAGGACTGTGTAAAATTTCAATTCCCAAAAATCCAACTAGAAAACTTCATAATTCATGAAGTATCAGGGAGAGTACTCTGAAAGGTATTTCTTCCATAGTGGGACAAAGTTAGCCCTAGTTCTGGGCCCACCTAATAAATAAAAGCAAGCTTTGAAAGTATAAAATGGTTTCCATGTAAAATATCAACATACTAGAACAAAGCTCAAGAATATTGATAGGAATGTAAAAATTTCTGGCACCCAAAGTTGTGAAATTAACAAAGCTTGATAGCTAATAAAAAATCAGCAAGCACTTAAAAAGTGGATAAATATGACCCATAATGACTAGAAACATCAGTGAATAGAGACAGGTCCAGAAGTGAGAGAGAAGATAGAACTAGTAGTCAGAAACATTGAAAGTCATTACCTTGAATTTCTGGCCAAAATGGAGTAACAGGGACTGGATTTCCTCCTAGTCTGAAAACAAAACAAAACAAAAAAGAGCAAAACATATGAAACAATGGTTTGCAAGGAACTGGACATTATGCAATTAAGGACAGTGACAACTGAAATGTATCCTATAATCCACTTTAGCAGACTACCTTGAGGAATTCCAGGCCGGTGTGGCAAGGAAGGGCAGCAAGACAAAACTAGTAGGAATTCCAGATTTAAGGAGACAAAGCTGAGAGACCAAGGTGACAAGAAGTCACAGGCCACAGACCCTGGTGGGAGACCTGCACAGAGAGGGAACTCCGGATATATGAAGAGGGTTCCCCTAAAGCATTCAGCTGTGTACTGATTAGAGCAGCAGCTGAGAAAACTTCCCAAGGCCAGGAACGAACCACCCTAAAACTGTCATAGTCTAACTTTCTTCCAACCCTCTCCCTGTAACCCTTTTAGGGATCCCCATTTCCTCATTTCTACATTAAGGACTTTGGCTCAGATCAAACTTTTATTGTTCGTGTGAATTGGTTCCTCTGAGCTTTTTAAAAAGGATTCCAGATCCCACCCTCACAGACTGATTCAGTATGTCGGGGTGTGGCTATGGAATCTGCACTTTTACCTGCCTCACTCCACAACCCCCGCCTCAAACGCGCACCACGTTGTTTGGACAGCTGCCTCTGTCACCGCAGGATGACCTCAATGCTTTCCTAAAGCCCCAGAACCTATGAAGGTAACCTGTGCTTGAAGCTGTGCTTGCTTACAGAAGGAGACTGGATGTCAGTAACCACCGTGCTACAAGATGGGAAACGAATTTAGAAGCGCTACCCTAACCTGAATCCTTGCTAATTACCATACCTCAATCTGTGCCTCGGGGAGAAACGCAGCTTGCTAGGCACATGTAGTGTTGGGCGGCAACAGAAAATACGAGACTGCCACACTCAGTTCTTTCTGGAAAGCCCCCTCTCTTTCCAGGAATCCTTGCTCTCCAACTACGTGCCCTAAAAGACCTTAAGAAGCACCCTCACACTACACTCTAGGCACTTTGAGCAGGAGCTCTCCTACTCCATTCCTTTATCAGTGAATAGTTTCTGCTCTGCTTAACCGAACCTGGTCTCCTTCTATGGGCGCGAACGGCACCGGGCAGGGAAAGGACCCACCAGGGTCAAACGACCCTCTTGAGATTCAGGAACACGCAGATGATCTCTAAGTATCTTTTCAGGAGTACAACTCTTGGCCTTTGAAGCTGAGACGGGGAAGGGAATTACAACGGGCGGCTGCCCAGCTCTCCATCCAAAATCTCCTTGACTTTGGAGTGAGGTCCTTCTGCCTACTGCCCTTGTCAGCCATCCGCCTAAGAACTCCAGGTCCGACCCGGGAAAAGAAAAACCACTCACAGAACCTGAGAGTCTGTCTACACAGTGCACGTGCCCCTCAGTGCCCGCAGCTGTGGATTCACAGGTGCTGGAAAGACAGCTCTCTTATAGCTCTCAGCTGAACTTTTCCTGCCTAGAAGGGCTAGCCCGCGCGGGGCAGGAGCCTGGGAATTGACACTCTTGCTGGCCAATGGACGAAGAGTCTCTGGAGGCTGTTTTTCTCTCATTGGATGTAAATGACTCATCTCTCAGCCACTTTGGAAGCCAATTATCATCGCTCCAGACAGTGATTGAAGGGAAGGACGGGATGAGCGCGCACGCCTGCGCGCGGGCGGGTGAGTCTGAAGGCCGGGCCGAGGGGACTGCGCGCCAACCCGCCCACCCTCCCTATTTGTCTGGACGACCCTTCCTGGTCTCAGTGATCCCCTCCCCCGCACGACTCAGTCCACGGCCAGTTCCCGCGTCCTAGGATAAACTAAGCAATCACTGCCCTGCTCCTTCCTGCTCATCGGCGTCCCCTGTCTCCCAGTGGAGGCCAAGGAGGAGCTGCGCGGCAGCTGGGCGGAGTGGCAGGCGCCTGGCGGTTTCGCGCTTTCCCCGACGTTTGATTGCCAGCGGGAGCAGCGAATAGCCCGCCAAGTTGCTTCAGTGTGTGGCAGTTGCTGCCTTTCTGCAGCTGCGGGGTGGGCGACTGTGGCGGGATGAGCATCCAGGCGGGATCGTTTGGCAGCAGCAGAGAGAGCTCCACCCGGATGATGCACAGGCCCAGGCTCCAGCGGACTTCAAGTCCCAGAGCAGGCTGCACCCGCGTCTGCGTGAAGTCTACAGGGACTTGGCCTGATCGCAAATGAACTAACTTCAGGGAGGGGCTGGCGAACACAGACACTGACAGCCTGGACGAGGAAGCGGCCGGCACTGCTTAGGCCTGGTTCCCAGGACGCGCATTACTGAGTGCGGTACTTTACCCTTCGGATGAAGACTCCGGAGTTCGGCCTCTCCAAACTGCTATCAAAGAAGTGCTTTTCTTGTGGGGCTTGAGAAAACATCTTACTGTATAAGAAAAGGACGTCTTACTGTCTAAGAAGCTGAATGGAAGGAGATGCGTTCAGTATTGGGTGTTATTTTTCAGAAGTTGGTCAAAGAAGGAGAGAAGATGGTTGATTAAGTGGGGATGGTGACAATTATTTTGTAACTCATAGAAGGACAGATGTTTATGTAACAGTTGATAGTTTTGGTGGAATAATCATGAGCATGTTTCTGAAATTAATGTAAAATATACAGAGACCCCTAAAATCACTGCTTAAATTATACAGGTCTTGTGGTGTTTGGAAAGAGCAAACTTTGGAAGTATAATTGTAAAAATAATGTCATACAGACAAAGAGAAGAGAAAACTTAACGACAGCTTTCTCAAATCGCTGTTATTCTTGAATCATCTGAAAGCAGTACATGTGCCTGGCACCAATATACATCAGAGAGTAAATGATTGCACAAGGAGACTTGATCTTCTTTTTTTGTAGAATCTGGAGGAAAAAAATCTATGAAAAGCAAGAGATGGTAGAGAATGATGTTGTCGAAATTGCCTGACATCATTGGAGATAGAGAATTTGCCCTGGTAAAAGGAGCTCCTGAGGGAGGAGCATCTGCACATTCCATTAGCATAAAGCCCCTGGTGGGCCATATGAAGAAGTCTGGATTTTGCTATAAATGTGAAATTTATTTTAAATGGGGGATTGGGAGCAAGGGGGTAATATACCGTGACATATTTTTAAAAATCACCCTAGCAGCATTTGTGCGGGGTACAAACTCTGGGAGGACAAGAAGAGATGTGGAAGGGAGAAGGCAGCTAAGAGTCTATCCCAGGATTGCAAAGATGTTGGAGCCCAGCCTCAGATGGTAATGGTGGAAGTGTTAGAAATGGCTGGATTCCACATTTATTTTGAAGGACCAGCCCATGGAATTTGCCTACGGATGTTCCATAAAGAAGAGAAACAGAGGGCTCAATGTTGATTCCTGGGCTTTTGACTTGAGCAACTAGAAGGATGGGGAAGTCTGAGGATGGAGATGCTGTGTGTGCCAGGAGTGGGGTTGTGTGTATGTGTGTGTGTGTAAAATTCTACTTTTGACATGTCGAATTGGAGATGCTAATCCACTCCAACTGAAAAATAAGGAGGGAAGTGGACATTCAACACATGATGACAGGAAGACAGGGAAGCTGGGACTCATGATAGTAACAATGTTGGCCATTAACTGAGAAGTTTTTTTTTTTTTTTGACACAGAGTCTTGCTCTATTGCTCAGGCTGGAGTGCAGTGGCATGATGTCGGTTCACTGCAACCTCCACCTCCTGTGTTCAAGCGATTCTCTTACCTCAGCCTCCTGAGCAGCTGGGATTACAGGTGCCTGCCACCATGCCCAGCTAAGTTTTCTTTTTCTAGTAGAGATCCGGTTTCATCATGTTGGCCAGGCTGGGTCGAACTCCTGGCCTCAGGTGCGCTGCCTGCCTCAGCCTCCCAAAGTACTGGGATTACAGATGTAAGGCACCGCGTCAGGCCTAAGAAATATAATTAAAGTACAGGGAAAATTAAAAGGGAGAAGAAAGTTCACAGAGAGATATCACGGCAAATGATAAATACAAAAGCCTGCCTCGTTTCCCATAGCCCCTGTGTCTTAGATTCCCTGAATTTTACCTCCCAGTGGACCACCCTTGTCCCTTTGCAATGGCGCTCCAAGCAGCACTGCTGCACCCCAATTCCTGAGCTTCCCTGTTTCCTGAGCCTAGGAATAGTTATGCTTCTACTTCCTGTTTATTTGCTCATCACTGAAGTAGCAACTGAACCACACAATTGGGATAAGTAACCTGATGCCATTTTGGGAGCAATCTTCCATTTCTTCCTTACGTATAAAACTGACCCTCACAGAAAAACTAACTGTCTAGAGTGATAGGTCCAGAGTAGGGCTCTAGCTTTGCTTTTCCCTTTGCAGCTGTGCTCTGAGAGGTTTGATGCAATCCCACTGCAATTTGAATCAGTGACAGAGTAGGGATGCTCAGGAAATCTGTTGGGCCACCAAAGAAAACTCACTTCTAGCTAATGCTTATATGGGGCTATGGAAGTTGTCTAACATTCCTGGGGACAGAGTGTTTGCCCTGAAAAGGAGCATTCCCTTGGCACAAAGCATCTTGTTGCCTGGATTTTATTATAAATGTGATAAGAATCCTTTTGGCCAGTAACTGGTGGTTGGGTCATTTTGTGTTTTGCAAACCCATAGAGAGGAAAAGGCCTCTCATGGGGTTGGGAGAGGTGGGAATGGATCATGCACTAAGGTCGGGTCTGGTGAAGTTAGGGAATAAGGCCAGTGTTTACGAAGAGTGATTCCTTCATGAACCCCTAAAGATGCTTTTGAACCCTAACAGTAGGATGATGTCTGTATTTAGAGGTGCAGATGACATGTTCTGGGAATACGGAGGGAGGCACCACTGCCTCTACCTTGACAGTATATCACAGAGAAAGATTTATATTTGGACTAGATGGCTGAGAGATGAGTAGGAGTTTGATAGAAGAGAACAGGGGAACTGTCTGGCTGTACAACGGCAGAAGTGGCAGGAAAGGCTGAGGAGAATTGGCCTCTGGGGGTGGGTTATAGATACGGGCCTGGACACCACATACTGGAGCTTGCAATGGGTTATGTAAGAGGTTAGATGGGATGGTCTTTTCCTCTCCTCCCGTGGGTACATAGTGGGCCCACCTCACTCACTGCTGCAAACAAGCTTCCTCCATTTGAGAGAGAGCTGGAGTGGGGTCTCTAAGCCTCCAGCGACCACTTAGGAGCCAGCCTTGACACGGCGGCAGCTAATTCTTCCCATGGAGACCACGTAGTCCATCCTATCTTGGAAAGACAATGCACGGATGGGGAAGGTAACATCCCCCTCCAGACTCCAGAGGCTCCAAGGAGCCTCTCTCTCTCTCTCTCCAAGAAAAGAAATATTCACTGAGCCGTGGGTGGAGGTGAACATGGTTTGGGACCAACAGGCAGCTGGATGGTTTCACCTCCACAGTCATACAATGGTACTGGGAGATGAATGGGGGTAGGGCGATCTAGAATTAGTTCAACCTCAACTTCCAGTGGGGCAGTGCTTGGTAGTTGACTCATTGTGGCCTCATTTAATATTCACAGTCACCAGTTGGGGCACATGTGACTGTTGCTCCCATTTCACAGATTAGGACACGATAGTTTGCTAGAGGTCACAGGACTAGTTGGGGAAAGGAAAGGGTGTCAGGTAGGATTTTAACCTTAGAGCCTCACGTTTTCTTCTTCTCTTTCAGGGAGACCTTGGGCAAATTCCTTTTTCTCTTGGTGGGGTGGTCTCCATTCCTTATTTGTAAATTAAGGAGTTCTTCCAGTTTGTGATTCTCTGTACTTTAACTTGGATAGGTTTTTAAAAATGGTGATTATGGGAACCCCACTATATTTAAGTAGAGTAGGTCTGGGGTGAGGCTCAGTAATCTGCAGCTTTGAACAAACCCTGGCATCAACAAAACTGGCTGACACACTCAGGCAAAGTTTATGATGCATGAAAATCTTATTGCGAGCTGTCCAAAACACATAACGCTGAACTCCATCTGCGGAGATCCTGTTTTGATACCCTTGGTTGGACTGTGGCTGGGTAATATGTATTTGTCAGAAGTGAGGCCAGTCAGCTGGTCAACCACCCCTCTTGTCGCTCTGAGACCCTCCCCGGGCGTCCGCGGTGCTTCTTTACTTGCATCTTGTGGGAATGACATCTGCCTAGGCAGCCCCTTTTTAGCACCGCCCCTGGCACGCCAGCCCAGCCCTTAAAAACCGAGCCCAGCCCTGGGTTTGCAGATACTCAGGGCAGGGGAAGGCGCCTTTCCGCATTTGGTGTAGTCCCGCATGCTGCCATATGAGGGCGCCAGAGAACGCGCCTACCGGGATAGGGTGGGGCAAGGAGGCGAGGAAGAAAAAAAAGCGACAAGTGAACATTGACATCCATGAAGGCCAATGGTAGCTCAATCTTCAGTTCTCTGACTCCCAAGCTTCCCATTCTCTTAGGAGGCTGCATTTGTGGCGCTAAAAAAAGGGATGGGCGTGGGAGATTCCAGGACATGTGCTCGCTGAAGATACAACTGTTAGTCCAAGGTAACTCCCGCTCGTAGTGGCTCAACCCTCTTTCTCAATTCACCTTCCTCTAAACTACAGCTGCTCCACCTGTCTCTAGGCAAACCTACTCCCCATCGCGCTGGGGTTTTCTGAGTTTTTTAAAGCGTCGCGGGGTAAAGTCAGTGTTGTGCTTTTCCTTTTCTCAGCAGGTAAGTATTTCTGGTGCTGACAGCGGGAAGCTGCCGGGCGGGAGTAGGGGTGAAGAGAGAATAGGGAGAGAGATAACAGGTGTGAAGCGTCCCTCAATGCCAGGCAACCTGCTTTGGCACCGTCCGTAAGTTTGTCTCAGTCATCTTCCTATTGAATTCATTTTCTGTTTCACAGATTAGGAAACCTCAACTAAGCGGCCCAAGGACAGTCCTTGGATAATTTTAACTTCTGTCAGACACCAAAGCCTAAGGTCTTTTATTTTGCAGAGGCTGCTTTGGCAGGATTTCAATGCATGCAGGTCCTGCGAATCACTGCTCCTCACTCACTGATCCATCCCGCTGTCCACGCATTCATTCACCCATTCATTTCTTAGGGGCTCATCTGCAAGGCGTGGGGCTGGATGATACTAAAAATACAAAAGGGACTCTGATGTAAAGTAGAAGAGATTTTTGAAAAAGATTTACACAGAATTCCGGTGCTCAGCATGGTTTCGATTTTTCCCCACAACATACTACTGATACCTATTATGTTCCACATAATATGATGGATTCTGAAGATACAGAGATGGGTGAGATCTATCCATGCCTTTCAGAATCTCGTTATCGTAGGCAAGAGTAATCTCTGAGGTTTAATTTTAGATATCTATTTTTTAACAAATAGAACATCAACTCTATATATTCTACTGTAATTAATTAATGCACTAAGTAATTAAATATTACACACACTTAATTTCTTATTTTTTAGATGAAGATGAATCTAAATGGTGTTTCAAGTGTGTCCTTTGTTCATCCTAGTGGACCATCTTGGGTGCTTCAGACTGCAAATCTGCCCTCTTGTTATGTGCTTGGCTCTATTCCTTCTTTCTGCAACTCTCTGTCAAATGCCAGGCTTTTAGGGAGACCGGTCCTGACCCCTTCCTGTTTTCTCTGCTTCTTACCTGCTCCTATCTGAGGCCTCTTTTCCTATTTATTTGTTGTTGTTTCTCCCTCCATCATCTTCTGTCGTCAAATCATGTGTTGTTTTTCACATACTATATCTGAGTTTATAGGAAGTATGTTCACTATTTTTTAAATTTTTGGTTTAGTTTCTGTCTCCCTGCTCCAGAATGTAAGCTTCAAGAGGGGCAGTGAGGAGTTCTGAACACCCGTGACTGCCTGAGAAACGGTTGGGGATGGAGGGAGACAGCTTTGCCCGGTACATCCTGAAATCCCCTGAGGTGGGGGTGGGAGTGCAGGGAAGATCATGGAATGTCCATTCATTTTATGAAGTTGAAGTTGGGTTAAATCCTATTATATCCTGTGATGTTGTTTGTTAATCTCAACCTGAAGCCCTCATTGCTAGTCATCCATTTTTCGCTAGCTTTGTGACCTTGAATGAAGGTTCAAGGTTACCTTGTTTCTTTGTACCTCAGTTTCCTTATGGATAAAGTGGAAAAAATTAAATTTGGTCATCTTAAAATGTGATGTCATAGGGATTCAGTCCCTTGAGGGTAAAAGACAAACATTTGTCAATTTATAAGGCTGCAGAAATTATATTCTTGTGAGGGTCAAAGAAAGATATTTGTGGATTTGGGAGTCCAGATATTATATCGGTAGCATATTTACATGCAGAAAATACTGAAGAAGCAATTTTAACTAATCAAATAGGAACAGAGATTTCAGATAGGACCAGAAAATAAGGAGAAGAAACAGTGGTGAGTAAAAAAAAATTGACAAATTGTATGTGGAGAGTTAACTCTAAGTGGACAATGATAGTCTCTCTGGGAATGTGTAAGAAAAGTTTTAAAGAAGGATTCTTTAAATGGATGCGACACACTGCAAGGGAAATTCTGTGACACCTGGAACTAAAACACATGGAACTAAAATATTGGGCTCAGGGGGTTGAAGGGTAGAGGAATAAAAGGATTTTGTATCACTTAGCACACTCATCTGGATCGGAGGAGGGAGCAAAACAGGGAAATGAATCTATTGGAAGATGTCCACTTATTGAGGTAAAGGAGGAAACGGTGAATAGCTGTTACTTTATTTTATATAATAGTAAAGAAATTTGTGTTCAATTATGAGCACTAGAAACAAATACCAGTGATTGAATAAAAAGTTAATAAGGGAATATGATGGATAAGTGAGTTAATAAGAGAATTTGATGGATAAGTGAATTAATAAGAGTCCACAGTGGAGACAATTTCCCTTTTTGAAAAACATTATCTTTTGAATATATGCAGGATATACTTTTCAAAAGAAAAAAAGTGTATATTAGGGAAACAATTTTCACTCATTCTCGAGACCCTCAATAGTTTTCCATAGATAATCTATGGCTATACAAGAATAATGCCTTTTCAATATATTTTCCCAGCAACTAAGAAGTTCAGTGTTTATAATTGTAATAAGAAGTGTGCTGATCTGGCCTGAAATATAGTTTTACTTTAGATATATGTTTCATAAATAGTATTTAAGAAGTCAGGGAATATGCTTAGAAACGGATTACCTAGGCCCTGTAACACACGAATTTGGGGGCTCAGAGAGATTAAGATTTAGAACAAAGTTAGGTGAAATCTAGGGCCAAAGGATAGAAGGAGGGTGTGTGTGTGTGTGTGTGTGTGTGTGTGTGTGTGTGTGTGTTGGGTGGGGCAGGTGGGAACCTTTGGAGAATTCCTGTAGGCTGCTAGTGAGGTGCTATGATCTCTAGACCTTGGTAGGTCCTTGCAAAGAGGCATTGTTCTGAAAGGTTGCACCCTTATAGATTTTTAAAATATTTTTGTTATCCATAGGAGAGACCCTGGAGATGATTACCAAAATTTAAAAATTTCACCACTGGGAACACAGATTACCCTTCTCGTGGTAGGATGGCAAAGCTTGATTTGCAAGAGTTTCTTTTGGATTATCCCCAATGATTCCCTTTAAAAATAGGAGCTCATTCACGGTAGGGAAGGAAGGAGAAAATATCCGTTCTAACCTATTTTCTCTTTTTCATTCCAAGGACTCTGGAAAGGCACAGAAGGTTTGGTTTTGAAATCTGTAGAATTTTAGTGCTGTCCATTCTCCCAAGTAGATGCCTTTAGTGAAGGTAAAAGGAAAGACTGTTTGCTGTGTCAAGGGAAGATTCATATGCAAATCCCAAGACTCAGATGTTATTTCAGAAGAGTTGGTGTCCATAGTAAAGTAGAACTGGCCCGGGTTCATCTGCCTACAAGATCAACTGTATGAGGCAAATATGAGGAAACTGGCAGAACAGGAAGGGTGGAATGTTCCTGGGAGAAAGAGTAAAGAGAGTTCTAGGTGGAGAGGGGATCAATGTGTTGAGCAAACACCTGGCTGTCTTCTTAGTTCCTATATGAAATCATAGGAAAGACTTTAGAACAAAGAATAAATATGTCATAGCAGGAAAACAAAGAGCATTCTTTTGGCCAGAAATAGAAACTGTTAAAACAAAAAGAAAAACAAACCAATAACAAGAAAAAACTCCTTTAAATTTGAAAATGACAGAAGTTAAGAAGTGCAAGGTTGCCTGAGATATGGTTTTATTGTGTCCTCTCTAATAAACCCGTCCCACTCCATCTTCGTGTCCTTGCTTATGCTAAGCAGCATGGTGGCAGCCGTGGCATTCTTCAGGCTAAAGTGGTCATTTTTGGCACTTGGGCTTGAGATGGCAGCGAAGCGGCATCATTTGGGGAAATGCCAGAGGTTTGTTGTCTCACACTATGGAAATTGTAGAAGTGGACACCAAAGGAGTGGGTTTAAGAGCAAAAGTTTAATAGGCAAAAGAATGAAGAGAGAGTTTCCTCATGCATTGGAAGGGTGCCTGAGCAGGTTTCCTAGTTTGGGGCGAGTTGTGGTTGTTTTTATAGAGGAGCTTGAGGAGGCAGTGTCTGATTTACATAGGGCTCAGAGGGTTGGTTGGAGCAGGTGTGCCATTTATATGATGCATGAAGAGCCTGGCCATCCCACATGAATCTTTAGTATGCAAACGGGGCCTCTGCCTGGCCCGTGCCATATCATCTGCACACGTGAAGACAAAGAAAAGGGAATAGGAGGCCAGGTGTGGTAGCTCGTGCCTATAATCCTAGCACATTTGGAGGCCAAGGATGGTGGATCACGAGAGGTTAGGAGTTCAAGACCAGCCTGGCCAAGATGGTGAAACCCTGCCTCTACTAAAAAACCACGAAAAAAAAAATTAGCCGTGCGTGGTGGTGGACACCTGTAATCTCAGCTACTCAGGAGGCTGAGGGAGAGAATTGCTTGAACCCAGGAGGCGGAGGTTGCATTGAGCTGAGAATGCACCGCTGCACTCCAGCCTGAGTGACAGAGCGAGATTTCATCTGAAAAAAAAAAAAAAATATATATATATATATATATATATGAAGAGGAAACCTGTATGTTGAGTATGCCTGGCTTCCAGGTATCCCTTTTCTATTTGCATAGGTCCCGACATTTACCTATGCAAGGTTTTAGCTTGCTTATGTATGCTTGCGGCTTGATTTTTTAGGCTGATTTTTGCTAGAAAAGAAATTATATGGGGGCTGCCTTTTTATTAAAAGAAAAACCTTACCGAGGACTCTCTTACCTAAACTGACTGCTTAATAATTTCTTTTTAGCTCCTGTATCAGCAGTGCTTGCGCCTGATAGGTGATGATCATGAGGGGGACCAGTAGCCTCTAGACTTAGAGACAAGTTCCCAGCATTCTCCAGATGGAGTGTTTACCTCACCAGCTCCCCTTGCTGGTCAGTTTGACAAGCAGATGAACAGAAGTTCTCAAATACACAGTAAGCAGATAACCCCAACATCAGCAGAAATATCAAGTTGTGATGGCATTTTCTCAAATTGTAGTTATTTTTTGTCAGCATCATGTGTTGCTTTCTGAGGGAAGTTTTTTGAGTTCTCCCACTGAGACTGTGGATTTGCATTTTTCTTTTGTATGTCTGTCAGCTTTTGCCATGTACAGTTTGTAGTTGTGTTGTGTTGTGAGTCAGATTCATGAACTATGTTGTGGGAGAATTTCTGTATTTAGCAGATGTTCAAATTACATTCTATTTTGAGTAGTGTTGATGGTATTACTTTGCTTTTCAGTTTCACATTCATTTAGTATATCTTTTTCCTTTCCGTGAACCCTTGTGTGTTGTTTATTTCAGATATGCTTGCTTATGTACTGACAGTGACCCCCAAATTCATATGTTGAAGACCCAACTCCCAATGGACTTGGAGGTGGGCTTTTGAGAAGTAATGGGGTTTAGATTAAGTCATAAGGGTGGAGCCCCCTTGACGGTATTAAGTCCTTCTAAGAAAGGGAAGAGAGTCTGAGCTCTCCTCTGTCTCCACCATGTGAGGGCACAGAGATGTATGCTTCTCGGACTTTGTTTTTAAATCAGTATGAAAAACATATATTTTAATAAGAAAATTACCCCATTCCTTTTTAGTGTGTTTGTTCATAATATTGGACTTACTTGTGCCATATTGAAGAAATCTTCTTTCCTCTTTCCCATGCTTTCTTTTTTTTTAAATCCAAGTGCATGATAAGGTTTAGGGATCACTTTTTTAACAGGTCCACGAAGGACTAGATAAGGGAAGCTGGCTTGCATTCAGGGAAGAGGCAGAGGAGGGAAGCTGGCAGCTGGGCTGTGCTAAGATGACCTTAGCCTCAGACCCTGGATGAACATCCTCTTCTGGATACAGGACCTGCCTGAGGCACGATTTTGAAATAGGCAAATGTTATTTGCTTTGTGTTCTTTCATCATCTCTATTAGCTTTTGCCTCTTGAGTGCCAAAATATAGCTGTTTTTTTATGACCCCAAGTTCCTGAGTTTATTTTTTAGGCAAGAATTTTCCACCCTTTGAAATCCCAAATGACATGTTTACTCTCTTTCTCAGACCATGCTTTTGTTTCAGTCTATGTAACAAATCAGCCAGGTCTTAGGAGTTTAGAAATCTGATTGTATTGATTTATAGTAAGCTGTAACAGATCTACCACAGCCTTCTAAGATGAATTGGAGTTTCTTAAAAACTCCATTAAGTACACTATTCTTTTTTTTTTTTTAATTTTAATTTTAATTTTTTTGATTTTTTTGATTTATTTATTATTATTATTATTATTATTATTATTATTATACTTTAGGCTCTATGGTACATGTGCGCAACGTGCAGGTAAGTTACATATGTATACATGTGCCATGCTGGTGCGCTGCACCCACCAACTCGTCATCTAGCATTAGGTATATCTCCCAATGCTATCCCTCCCCCCTCCCCCCACCCCACAACAGTCCCCGAAGTGTGATGTTCCCCTTCCTGGGTCCATGTGTTCTCATTGTTCAATTCCCACCTATGAGTGAGAATATGCGGTGTTTGGTTTTTTGTTCTTGCGATAGTTTACTGAGAATGATGATTTCCAATTTCATCCATATCCCTACAAAGGACATGAACTCATCATTTTTTATGGCTGCATAGTATTCCATGGTGTATATGTGCCACATTTTCTTAATCCAGTCTATCGTTGTTGGACATTTGGGTTGGTTCCAAGTCTTTGCTATTGTGAATAATGCTGCAATAAACATGCGTGTGCATGTGTCTTTATAGCAGCATGATTTATAGTCCTTTGGGTATATACCCAGTAATGGGATGGCTGGGTCAAATGGAATTTGTAGTTCTAGATCCCTGAGGAATCGCCACACTGACTTCCACAAGGGTTGAACTAGTTTCCAGTCCCACCAACAGTGTAAAAGTGTTCCTATTTCTCCACATCCTCTCCAGCACCTGTTGTTTCCTGACTTTTTAATGATTGCCATTCTAACTGGTGTGAGATGGTATCTCATTGTGGTTTTGATTTGCATTTCTCTGATGGTCAGTGACGGTGAGCATTTTTTCATGTGTTTTTTGGCTGCATAAATGTCTTCTTTTGAGAAGTGTCTGTTCATGTCCTTTGCCCACTTTTTGATGGGGTTCTTTGTTTTTTTCTTGTAAATTTGTTGGAGTTCATTGTAGATTCTGGATATTAGCCCTTTGTCAGATGAGTAGGTTGCGAAAATTTTCTCCCATTTTGTAGGTTGCCTGTTCACTCTGATGGTAGTTTCCTTTGCTGTTCAGAAGCTCTTTAGTTTAATTAGATCCCATTTGTCAATTTTGGCTTTTGTTGCCATTGCTTTTGGTGTTTTAGACATGAAGTCCTTGCCCATGCCTATGTCCTGAATAGTAATGCCTAGGTTTTCTTCTAGGGTTTTTATGGTTTTAGGTCTAACATTTAAGTCTTTAATCCATCTTGAAATGATTTTTGTATAAGGTGTAAGGAAGGGATCCAGTTTCAGCTTTCTACATATGGCTAGCCAGTTTTCCCAGCACCATTTATTAAATAGGGAATCCTTTCCCCATTTCTTGTTTTTGTCAGGTTTGTCAAAGATCAGATAGTTGTAGATATGTGGCATTATTTCTGACGGCTCTGTTCTGTTCCATTGATCTATATCTCTGTTTTGGTACCAGTACCATGCTGTTTTGGTTACTGTAGCCTTGTAGTATAGTTTGAAGTCAGGTAGTGTGATGCCTCCAGCTTTGTTCTTTTGGCTTAGGATTGACTTGGCGATGCGGGCTCTTTTTTGGTTCCATATGAACTTTAAAGTAGTTTTTTCCAATTCTGTGAAGAAAGTCATTGGTAACTTGATGGGGATGGCATTGAATCTGTAAATTACCTTGGGAAGGATCGCCATTTTCATGATATTGATTCTTCCTACCCATGAGCATGGAATGTTCTTCCATTTGTTTGTATCCTCTTTTATTTCGTTGAGCAGTGGTTTGTAGTTCTCCTTGAAGAGGTCCTTCACATCCCTAGTAAGTTGGATTCCTAGGTATTTTATTCTCTTTGAAGCAATTGTGAATGGGAGTTCACTCATGATTTGGCTCTCTGTTTGTCTGTTATTGATGTATAAGAATGCTTGTGATTTTTGTACATTGATTTTGTATCCTGAGACTTTGCTGAAGTTGCTTATCAGCTTAAGGAGATTTTGGGCTGAGACAATGGGGTTTTCTAGATATACTATCATGTCATCTGCAAACAGGGACAATTTGACTTCCTCTTTTCCTAATTGAATACCCTTGATTTCCTTCTCTTGCCTAATTGCCCTGGCCAGAACTTCCAACACTATGTTGAATAGAAGTGGTGAGAGAGGGCATCCCTGTCTTGTGCCAGCTTTCAAAGGGAATGCTTCCAGTTTTTGCCCATTCAGTATGATATTGGCTGTGGGTTTGTCATAAATAGCTCTTATTATTTTGAGATACGTCCCATCAATACCTAATTTATTGAGAGTTTTTAGCATGAAGGGTTGTTGAATTTTGTCAAAGGCCTTTTCTGCATCTATTGAGATAATCATGTGGTTTTTGACTTTGTTTCTGTTTATATGCTGGATTGCATTTATTGATTTGCGTATATTGAACCAGCCTTGCATCCCAGGGATGAAGCCCACTTGATCAGGGTGGATAAGCTTTTTGATGTGCTGCTGGATTCTGTTTGCCAGTATTTTATTGAGGATTTTTGCATCAATGTTCATCAAGGATATTGGTCTAAAATTCTCTTTTTTTGTTGTGTCTCTGCCAGGCTTTGGTATCAGGATGATGCTGGCCTCATAAAATGAGTTAGGGAGGATTCCCTCTTTTTCTATTGATTGGAATAGTTTCAGAAGGAATGGTACCAGCTCCTCCTTGTACCTCTGGTAGAATTCGGCTGTGAACCCATCTGGTCCTGGACTTTTTTTGGTTGGTAAGCTATTGATTATTGCCACAATTTCAGCTCCTGTTATTGGTCTATTCAGAGATTCAACTTCTTCCTGGTTTAGTCTTGGGAGGGTGTATGTGTTGAGGAATTTATCCATTTCTTCTAGATTTTCTAGTTTATTTGCGTAGAGGTGTTTGTAATATTCTCTGATGGTAGTTTGTATTTCTGTGGGATCGGTGGTGATATCCCCTTTATCATTTTTTATTGCATCTATTTGATTCTTCTTTTTTTCTTTATTAATCTTGTTAGCGGTCTATCAATTTTGTTGATCCTTTCAAAAAACCAGCTCCTGGATTCATTTATTTTTTGAAGGGTTTTTTGTGTCTCTATTTCCTTCACTTCTGCTCTGATTTTAGTTATTTCTTGCCTTCTGCTAGCTTTTGAATGTGTTTGCTCTTGCTTTTCTAGTTCTTTTAATTGTGATGTTAGGGTGTCAATTGTGGATCTTTCCTGCTTTCTCTTGTGGGCATTTAGTGCTATAAATTTCCCTCTACACATTGCTTTGAATGCATCCCAGAGATTCTGGTATGTTGTGTCTTGGTTCTCGTTGGTTTCAAAGAACATCTTTATTTCTGCCTTCATTTTGTTATGTACCCAGTAGTCATTCAGGAGCAGGTTGTTCAGTTTCCATGTAGTTGAGCGGTTTTGAGTGAGATTCTTAATCCTGAGTTCTAGCTTGATTGCACTGTGATCTGAGAGATAGTTTGTTATAATTTCTGTTCTTTTACATTTATTGAGGAGAGCTTTACTTCCACGTATATGGTCAATTTTGGAATAGGTGTGGTGTGGTGCTGAAAAAAATGTATATTCTGTTGATTTGGGGTGGAGAGTTCTGTAGATGTCTATTAGGTCCACTTGGTGCAGAGCTGAGTTCAATTCCTGGGTATCCTTGTTGACTTTCTGTCTCATTGATCTGTCTAATGTTGACAGTGGGGTGTTAAAATCTCCCATTATTAATATGTGGGAGTCTAAGTCTCTTTGTAGGTCACTCAGGACTTGCTTTATGAATCTGGGTGCTCCTGTATTGGGTGCATATATATTTAGGATAATTAGCTCTTCTTGTTGAATTAATCCCTTTACCATTATGTAATGGCCTTGTCTCTTTTGATCTTTGTTGGTTTAAAGTCTGTTTTATCAGAGACTAGGATTGCAACCCCTGCCTTTTTTTGTTTTCCATTTGCTTGGTAGATCTTCCTCCATCCTTTTATTCTGAGCCTATGTGTGTCTCTGCACGTGAGATGGGTTTCCTGAATACAGCACACTGATGGGTCTTGAGTCTTTATCCAATTTGCCAGTCTGTGTCTTTTAATTGGAGCATTTAGTCCATTTACATTTAAAGTTAATATTGTTATGTGTGCATCTGATCCTGTCATTATGATGTTAGCTGGTTATTTTGCTCGTTAGTTGATGCAGTCTCTTCCTAGTCTCGATGGTCTTTACATTTCGGTATGATTTTGCAGTGGCTGGTACCGGTTGTGCCTTTCCATGTTTAGCGCTTCCTTCAGGAGCTCTTTTAGGGCAGGCCTGGTGGTGACAAAATCTCTCAGCATTTGCTTGTCTGTAAAGTATTTTATTTCTCCTTCACTTATGAAGCTTAGTTTGGCAGGATATGAAATTCTGGTTTGAAAATTCTTTTCTTTAAGAATGTTGAATATTGGCCCCCACTCTCTTCTGGCTTGTAGGGTTTCTGCTGAGAGATCCGCTGTTAGTCTGATGGGCTTCCCTTTGATGGTAACCTGACCTTTCTCTCTGGCTGCCCTTAACATTTTTTCCTTCATTTCAACTTTGGTGAATCTGACAATTATGTGTCTTGGAGTTGCTCTTCTCGAGGAGTATCTTTGTGGCGTTCTCTGTATTTCCTGAATCTGAATGTTGGCCTGCCTTGCTAGATTGGGGAAGTTCTCCTGGATAATATCCTGCAGAGTGTTTTGCAACTTGTTTCCATTCTCCCCGTCACTTTCAGGTACACCAATCAGACGTAGATTTGGTCTTTTCACATAGTCCCACATTTCTTGGAGGCTTTGCTCATTTCTTTTTATTCTTTTTTCTCTAAACTTCCCTTCTCGCTTCATTTCATTCATTTCATCTTCCAGGGCTGATACCCTTTCTTCCATTTGATCGCATCGGCTCCTGAGGCTTCTGCATTCTTCACGTAATTCTCGAGCCTTGGTTTTCAGCTCCATCAGTTCCTTTAAGCACTTCTCTGTATTGGTTATTCTAGTTATGCATTCTTCTAAATTTTTTTCAAAGTTTTCAACTTCTTTGCCTTTGGTTTGAATATCCTCCCGTAGCTCGGAATAATTTGATCGTCTGAAGCCTTCTTCTCTCAGCTCATCAAAGTCATTCTCCGTCCAGCTTTGTTGCGTTGCTGGTGAGGAACTGAGTTCCTTTGGAGGAGGAGAGGTACTCTGCTTTTTAGAGTTTCCAGTTTTTCTGCTCTGTTTTTTCCCCATCTTTGTGGTTTTATCTACTTTTGGTCTTTGATGATGGTGATGTACAGATGGGTTTTTGGTGTGGATGTCCTTTCTGTTAGTTTTCCTTCTAACAGACAGGACCCTCAGCTGCAGGTCTGTTGGAGTACCTGGCCGGCCGTGTGAGGTGTCAGTCTACCCCTGCTGGGGGGTGCCTCCCAGTTAGGCTGCTCGGGGGTCAGGGGTCAGGGACCCACTTGAGGAGGCAGTCAGCCCATTCTCAGATCTCCAGCTGCGTGCTGGGAGAACCACTGCTCTCCTCAAAGCTGTCAGACAGGGACATTTAAGTCTGCAGAGGTTACTGCTGTCTTTTTGTCACAGTATTCAGGTGGGAGTGGCCCGATTTTCCAGGTGCCATCTGTCACCCCTGGAATGGGAACTCCCTGACCCCTTGCACTTCCTGAGTGAGGCAATGCCTCTCCCCTGCTTCGGCTGGCGCACGGTGCACTCACCCACTGACCTGCACCCACTGTCTGGCACTCCCTAGTGAGATGAACACGGTACCTCAGATGGAAATGCAGAAATCACCCATCTTCTGCATTGCTCACGCTGGGAGCTGTAGACCAGAGCTGTTCCTATTCGGCCATCTTGGCTCCTCCCCTCAAGTACACTATTCTTTAGGTGCTGGAATTGCACACTGTCAAATCGCATCAAGTATAAACATTCAATTTGGTGGAGGTTTATTTTTTAAGGAGAGATGAGGTGTTGGTTAATACTGGTAGACTTTACAACAAAAGACAATTCTATTAATATTTCTGTTGTTTTTTAAAATCTAGACTATCAGAAGGAGTAAAAATGCCATTTTATTTTTTCTTTTTGCTGTGGCTACAATGTTCACAGTAATCCAAGCTCCAATGACAGGGTGGGAGAGTGGAGCCAAATGAGGCCATGTTTTTTTCATGAAGTGTATTTTTCTTTTTTTTTTGAGATCAGGAATTCAGAAATTGTAATGTAAGTTTTGAATTATAAAGTTATTATGATAGTGCATGGCACATGTCATTTCCTTCATCTGGATTTTTCCACTTTTACTGTATGGCTCACTCTTACTCACTCTCCAGTCTTCACCTTAGTGGTCACTTCTCCCTGGAATGCCCTTGACCCCTTAAGATAGCAGTGCCGCAAACATCAAAAGTTGAATTTATAACCAGACTCACAGGCAACACCTTGTCCTGTGCCATCCTTCACTAATGATGAGGAAGTGAGAAAGAGTAGGGGAAAAGAGGCACAACAAATGTGGTTTCCATAGCAGAGGCCTCAAGACTAGCCCACTTCATTCTCTGGAGATCCTTTTCTGCATAACAATGATTAAAGGTAGCCTAGGAAAGCCATTTGTCTGAGGCTTCACCTTTGATACCTTGCTAGTCAGTAAACTAAGAGACTGATTCCATTCTTTACTATAGCCATTGCCTCATAAATCCATACATAGCAGGGGTATTTATTTCCAATAAAGTATCCATATAGATTCAGTATATTCTATTGACAATTTTATTAAAGTTCTACATTTATCTTCCAGATAGTAGATTCTATCAACCAAGTTACATAAAGAGTTCTGATTCCCAGAGTTAAGAACTGAGCCTGGCTTTCTAGTTACATGCTTACTGGTATCCCCGTCCTTCCCTACAACACTTGAGCATATTTAAAGACTATACCCTCCCCTCCCTCCTGCTTGGAATGTAAGCTCCTCAAGAGCATGGCTGTGTCCTTTAACATCAAGTCTCTATGTGAGAAAGAGTTCCTGCCATATCATAAATGCCCAATCAACATTTGTAAGTGAAGAAAGCTATTCTGTGGTGTCTGCTTTAATATTAATAGATGACTTGCCCAAGATTGCTAAGCAGCTTCATTGTCTACAATGGAACAAGATTCTGTGGGTAGCAGGTCCATTGGTGCCACTGACAGGAGGCCTTAAGTAAACCTAGAGCCCTACTAATTCTGATGGCGCCTTGATTTTCTTCCAGCAGAGAACCATAAAATGGAATATTCTTCTGACACAAATACTTCATGTATAGCACCATCAGCCGTTTCATGTTGCCTCTCCTTCGGTATTTTTCCATGCTGTAGCTCTTTCCTTTTTCACAAGAAGGGTCCATGGTTATCCATGAGACCGGTACCCCCTCTGGGCCCAGCATACAGGCTGCTGGCAGGGCTCCTAGACAGCGCTCGATGTAATGCAGGCTGCTCTTATTCTTCCCTAGCTTTCATTTACCAGCCCAGAATAAGATACATCCAGCTGGGCATACTTAAAGTTGGGAGTTTCGCTGTAGAAAACAAAAGAAAGACAACAACTTTCATCCCGACTCCTGTAATTTCTAGGTGCCATTCCATTCTAGAGATCCCAGGCCCTCTTCTTGTTAAAAGACCCACCATTGCAAAGTGGCATATTTTGACCATTGACAACCTTTATTCATCCCAAGGAATGAATTCATCCTCTCTTCATTCCAAAACTGATTTATGTGAATTACAAAAATGTTCAAGGAATAGCAATTATAAATGATCAGCACATGTTTTTTGTACCTCTCCAATTCATCATCTGGGTGGCCTGTCTCAGCCCAGCTTCCAAGCTTGCTTTTATTGGAGCCATGGAGCTTCAGGATATCTTCTGAAATAAAGAGAAGTGCTCTCGAATGCTCTACCTTCACTGAATTTGAAAATGCAGCCGCTATTATCCCCTCAACTAAACTTTCTTGAAAACCTGGGAGAAAGCCAAGGAAGCAATATTGTCAGACATGGAGTTCTCTACTTACACTGCTCCCACCTGATTAATACCTCAGTGCTTAGTAGTTCTCAAAGTTGAGTTTACACCACAATCAGCAATAGTCCTTGGCACAACACAGATTGCTCCACCTCTCCCAGCTCTGAGAGTTTCTATGAATTTACATTTCTAATGAGCTCTCAGGTGATGCTAATGCTGTTAGTTGAAGACACAATCTGAGAAGCACAGCTGTTTGCCCATTTCTTCAGACTTGTTACCTTGGATTTGGAGTTTCTGTTTCCAGTTTATGATCTCACAATTTTTCAAAACTTCTTGTGATTTTTGGGGGTCTTTGGAGAATATACGATATACATTAGTGTATGAATCCATGTCATCAGTCATCTCCTGTATAGGACGGTGAAAGATCAGATCATTCCCTTGAACTTTTTCTTCTCCTCTCACTGATTGCAATTATCAGAAAAATGAAAATTGAAAAGAGAATTTTAACAGTAGCCCACGATGGCTGCAGTTGGGCACATGGATAATGGAACCAAGGCCTATAAGCTACTGCTGACCTCTTACCTGTATAAGTGGAGTTTGTTAAATATTGAACACTGACAGGTACTGGTTAAAAACCTGCCTATCAGATACATAACAAAGACAGGATGATATCAATCATCCTCCACCAGGCCTTAAGATGCCTCACCTTTCTCCCTACCCAGTCGACTGCACACTTACCTTATTTTATATATAGCATCACAGAGCACCCAGCAGAAGCAAAGGAATGCAACAATTGCTTCTCTCCCTGCTTCTCTCACCTCCTGGGCCACACATATCTCCCTGTTATATATACTGTGCCCCATGTAACCTCCTGTGGGACACATTCTGGGTTGTACTGAGTCTGTGTTGATAGGGTTAAGTTCTTTAACTTGGCACAAGATGAATTTAAACGTGCTTTCTCTAATTTTTAGTCCCTACTGTTTCACCAGACACCTACAATATATACTGTTCTAGAATCTACAGTGTGCAGGGTTTGAGCAAGATACTTTAGTGAATATAAACATTAATAAGACATTGCCTTTTCCCAAGGCTACAGGATATCAGCCTCCTTGAAGACTGCCATGGCCTTTACAGCCAGAAGCCCACAAAATAGAATGAAGTCACTGAATTTTCAGTAGCACTCTGTGCAATTTATGTGGTGTTAGACTCATGGGTTTTAAAGAAAGAGAATCGTGATCCCTTTCTGACAAGCCACAAACTTCATGGGACGATGAGTATCTGTTCATCAGGGGAAAAATAAACAATAAGTGTGAGAGTTTTAGCAGTGAATGTATTAATATTATGTTGAAAATTGTATTGTTAAGGAGTAAAAGAGAAAATGGTGTAAGTAATTTTAAAGAAACCTTCAAGAATTTGAGAGTGCTTTTATAAATGCAAGTTACTGAATATGGCCAAAACACAACACCTCAGTGAATTTAAAAGAGTAGAAGTTTTAAAAGACCTGATTTTAAAAGAATGACTGAAAATAACAAAGTAAAGATTCAAAGAATTATAAAAAGAATATCAAAGTAAACTAGAAAATAACAAACGGAACAATTTTTAAAAATGAAAGCCATAAATAATGAAATGTAGAACAAGACACCCAAAGGACTATAAATCATGGTGCTGTAAAGACACATGCACACGTATGTTTATTGCGGCATTATTCACAATAGGAAAGACTTGGAACCAACCCAAATGTCCAACAATGATAGACTGGATTAAGAAAATTTGGCACATATACACCATGGAATACTATGCAGCCATAAAAAATGATGAGTTCATGTCCCTTGTAGGGACATGGATGAAATTGGAAATCATCATTCTCAGTAAACTATCGCAAGAACAAAAAACCAAACACTGCATATTCTCACTCATAGGTGGGAATTGAACAATGAGAACACATGGACACAGGAAGGGGATCATCACACTCTGGGGACTGTTGTCTGGTGGGGGGAGGGGGGAGGGAATAGCATTGGGAGATATACCTAATGCTAAATTACGAGTTAGTGGGTGCAGTGCACCAGCATGGCACATGTATACATATGTAACTAACCTGCAAATTGTGCACATGTACCCTAAAACCTAAAGTATAATAATAATAAATAAAAAAGAAATAAAAAAGTTCATTTTTAAATGGCAAAAAGAGAAAGAGAAGAAGAGAGAGAGAGATAAATTTCTGGTGAAGCATTTAAAGGAAATAGAAGAGAAAGAGGAAAAAGAAAAGAAAAAGGCATAGAGTATGAGCCTTGAGAAAGGAAACAGAAAAGAAAAAAGACTTATAATAGAAGATTATATACTACTCCAAGGCAACATATTCACTGATAAAGAAATGGATGTTATCCCTCAAGAATAAACTATCAAAATTGACTTTCAAAAAATAGAAAACTTCAATGAACTAATAGAAATATCAGAAATAAATTAAACATCTACCATTTGAAAAGTGGACAAGAATAATGGCCTCCAGCTCCTTCCGTGTTGCTACAAAGGACAATATTTTATTCTTTTCTATTGCTGTGTAGTATTCCATAGGAATATATGTATCAATTTTTTTTATCCAATGTACCTTTGATGGAGATCTGGGTTGATTCCATGTCTTTGCTATTGTGAACAGTGCAACAATGAACATCCTAGTGTGTGTGTCATTTTGGTAGAATGATTCATTTTCTTTTGGATATTTACCTAGTAATGGCATTGCTGGGTCGAATGGCAACTCTGTTTTAAGTTCTCTAAGAAATTTCCAGACTACTTTCCACAGTGCAATAATCCTAAGCAAATTAATGCTGTAACAGAAAATAAATATCATGTTTTCACTCATAACTGGGAGATAAGCATTGACCAAACATGGACATAAATGTGGGAACAATAGCCACTATGGACTCTAGAGGTTGGAGGGAAAGGGTCGGTGTTAGAAAACTACCTATTGGGTACTATTCTCATTACCAGGGTGATGGGATCTGTCCATACTCCAAGACTCAGCATCATGCAATATTTGTGTTTAACAAATATGCACGTGTACCCCCTTTATCTAAAAGGAAAGTTGAAATTATAATCTAAAAAGTAACCAAAATTAGATTATTTTACATTTCAATTATACATAAGACAAAACCAAATACATAATTTTAATAGTAGAGTTTCGTAACAGATGAAAAGATCCTAATGTCAAATCTGATAAAGAAATAACAAAAAGAGAGTTACTGACCCTATTGGCTTATGAATACAGATGCAAAAATTCTGAATAAAATATTCAGTAGCATATGAAAAGAATGTGAACATGAACAGTTTGCTTTAGAAAGGCCAGAATGACTTTGATCAGAAGATCTTTTAGTGTAATAAAGGAGGAAAAAATTACATGGGTACATAAATTGCCATAAAAAGACAAAAATGAAATAACATAAAATTTATCTTTCATTCTAAATATAATTTCTATGAAAGTGGGAAAACAGGAAAGTGCTCTAAGCCTGTAAAGACAGAATTAAATGTAATTCCAAAGGTAAGTGTTTTTAGCTATTTCATTAAAATCAGCAATGAGACAAGGATAGAACTATTATTATGGTTACTTGGTATTGTTTTCTTAGGTTGTACATTATGCAATAAGGTAAGAAACTAAAAACCCGTACAAATATTGGCAAAGAAGCAGCAAATTACTTTGTTTATAGATTACAGTATTGCACATTTAGAAAATCTAAGAGACTTCGACAGAAAACAAAAACAAATAACACCCCACACAAACAAACAGGAATTTAAAGCACTGCGTGACACATTTGGAAATCAAGAATATAAATAGAAAGCAATAACAAAATAAGAATGCTCAGAAATAGAAAAGGAAAAATAATTTAATAATCTTAAAAAATAATATAAAATACCTAAGGGTAAACTTAATGGAAAATCACGTAGTTTACCTCAGGAAAACACTAATATTTTACCAGATGGCATAGAACACAAACTGAAAAAAGTGAGAGGAAAAACCATATTTCTTGATAAAAATATTTGTATCACAAAAATATTAATGCTTCCACAATTGCCTAAAAAGCTCCTCCAATACAAATCAGAATTGCAATACTTAGTTGGGGGAATTGGAGAATTGAAAATGTAGCTTTTTGTTCATATAGATCTTAAGTTTATAAGAAATAGGAAAGTAAGAAAAAGATTAGAGAAGGGTGATTTGTTGTGCTAGATATTAAAATTTACCACAAAACAATGAAACGGCATGAGAAAAAACTAGAAAAAAATACAGAAATAGCTACAAAAATATATAAAATGTTATATGACAAAATAGACATTTTTGTTTCAGTAGCAGAATGACTGATTTAATAAATAGCACTAACATAATTAGCCAGCCATAAGGGAGATAAATATAAAAGAATGTTAATTCATGCTATTCAAAAATATATTCCAAATAGAATGAAGTTTGAAATGTCAAAAGTAAAAATTAACTCACTGTAAGACAAAATGAAAAAGCAACTTGTATGATCTTGGATTAGGAAAAATCTTCCTAATTATTAACAAAAAAACCCCCAAAGCCTCAGGAATCATAGCGAAAAAGATAATATATTTGATTTCATGAAAATTAAAAATTGCTTCATGTCAAAATCTATTTTATAAATAGAAAATAATTCTAAATTGGGCAACAAATTTGTATCATACACCTTTTGCTAGTATCCCTCATATCCAAAACACATAGAGAATTTTAAGAATGACACAAAATCCCAGTGTCAAAATGGTCAAACAATATAAACAGTTCAGAAGTAAACCCAAAATGACTGATAATCATATGAAAATATATGTTGAATATCACTAGTCAGGGAAATGCAAATTAAATCTACAATAAGATGCCACTTTTCACCCACCAGTTTGGGATAAATTAGAAGAAGGATAACATTCAGTGCTGCTGAGAATGTGGGAAACAATTCTTCCACAAATTGCTAATGGAAATAATACCATGGAATCCTTTGGGAAGGTAGTCTGGCAGTGCCTACCTAGGATAAGATAAGCTCTGACTTGGATGTATCCCTTTTGGAAACCAATTGCATTGAGGAAAGTTCCCAGGATGTAAAGACATGTATACAAGGATGTTTATTGAAGCATTGTTTGTAATGGCAAAGAAGTATGAACAATTTGAACCCAACAGGAGGAGAATGACTGACTAAATAGCATTGCATTGACTCTATGGAATGCCACAGTTATTAAAACGAATATGTTAGTGCTGTATTGATTCACTCAAAGCAATGTCCATATGTCAAAGGCAAATTAAAAAGTGATGACAGAAGAGATCATAACTGAATATCTGTTTGTGTGTTAATGTGGGCAAGGACACTGATTGCACCAAAGGGTAGGAATGGAGGAGAGGAGGGCAAAAGAGGTGAGAAGTTATTAACTTCTTAAAATCATGTTGGATTTTTGCACTTGTATAATCAGCATATATTATCTTTCTGATTAAAAACCAACAAAGAAAACATTAATTTTTTTCTAGAGAAATTCTCCTGCATCTCACCTTAAAAATGTCTTCTTCAACATTGCATTGATTTTCAATACTGAAAGAAACTTTATATATTGTGGAATCAGACTAGGTGAATGTATTTCCAAGTAAATTGCAGCATATTTCATTCTTTCCATTTTTTTGGTCATATATGTGTGGCGTGGAACTTTTATATTTTAATATTTTTGTTTACTGACTCACTTTATAAAAACTAGCCTTGTTGAAAGCAATGCATATGTGAAGTTACAGCTTGATGGTACAGTTACATTGTTAAAACACACATAGTAACTACAAAGTTACTGAAGAACTATTTGACCTCATACAATTATTTAGCATATCACACTTTGAAGAAATTGGACCATGGATCAAATAAACTAAGCATTAATCTTCGATCCAAAATTGTCAGGAAACCAGGAGATCAAAAGAACATCCCTGGGGAAGGTGTTAGGCTCAGCTTATTATGTGGGGGTTCAGCCTCTATACCCACCTGAAGCTGGGCTGGCCATGAGGCTTCAGTTCACTAACCAGATGTGCATGAAACAGACACAAAAAGGGGAAGTGTTTAGGGCCAAAAAATAGACCTAGGTTTGTATTACTATTTCAGTTTAATCGTGTATTCGCTGTGTGTCCTCAGCCAATAATGGCTAATTATGGTAAATACTACTTACAATTATGTGCTATGTACTAAGTGTTTGACACATGGTATCTCATTTAAACCTTGTGTAATCCTTTGAAGAATATCCTCCTATTTTTCCCATTTTAACAGATGATAAAACTCACAGAAGGGCCTATGGTTATATAGCTAGCAGAATTGGCAGAGTCCATTGAACTTGAATTCAGATTGCGGAATTCTTTAACAGACGGTATCCAGCAGCTAAAGGACTTAATATTTCTCAGTGTTGCTTCCTCATCTCTAAATTGAAGATATTAATTCTCACTTTGTAAAATTGTTCTGATGATGACAGTCACTAACCAGTGAGGTGCTTCCAGACTGTTGACACACAGTAATTGTGTGTCCCTTTCCTGGTTCCTAAGAACGAACTTTTATTTTTTTATGACAGGGTCTCACTGTGTTGCCCAGGGTAGAGTAGAGTGGTGTGATCTTGGCTCACTGCAGCCTCAACCTTCTGGGGCTCAAGCCATCCTCCTGCCTCCATCTCCTGAGTATCTAGGAGTATAGGCATGTACCACCACGCTCTGCTAATTTTGTTTATTATTTTGTAGAGATGAGGTCTCACTATGTTGCAAAGTCTGGTGCCAAACTACTGGCCACATGCGATCCTCCTGCCTTGGCCTCCCAAAGTGCTGGGATTACAGGTAAAACACACCATGACTGGCCATGAGAGGTAATTTTACTGATAGACTACCGCCTTGGTTATTGTTTCTAAGTCACTGTTCTGATATCTCAGACACCCAACTTTCCCTGTAAATTGGCCTCCATTCAGCCCCTGCAGGTGACCTCTGCCACCTCAAAGGGCCCTTAATCTGTGAGTGTCAGCCTTGTCCTTTTCCTCCTCTTCCACCTTGACCCCCTTTCCCAAACAAGTCTTATGCTTTACAGGAAGAGTGGTAACATGTGGCACTCACGCAAGCTGCCCAGTACTGAAAGAGTGTTTTAAAATACTCACATTTACTTTCACCCTATAAAAGCAGCCATGGTATCTGAATTGGACAGTTCCTCAGGCCGTTTGGACGTGCATGGCTCCACCAGTCCCTGTCTGTGTGCCTACCTGTTTTTGGGGTCGGATAATAACCATCTGATACTCGGGCCAGGAGTCCACCAACACCTCCATGTTGAAGGGGTTCCCGTGATTGATGTGAAAGAGAGAGCCATACACCTGAAGGAGGGATGAGAGGGAATAGGAGAGGTTGAGATCCCCAGAGATGGGGGTCTGTATGTGAAGAGGAAGAGAAAAATGGAAGTGAGGAGACAGCAGAGGGAACAAGTCGGTGATAGTGTGATGAGCAGCATCTCCAGGACCATACTGATGAACGTGTAGTCACCAGCAAACAGGCAGAACCCACTGGGAGGTGTCCTTGTGATACCACAGAGCTACTGTGCACTAGCTGGGCACTTGTTAATGCTCTTAGCACTTACATTGTATGGATTCATTCAGTGTCCACAACAACTTTAAGAGGTAGCTACTAATATTATTTCCATTTTATTAATGAAAAGACCAAAGGTAAAGGCATAGAAAGCTAAAGACACAGGCACAATGATAACTGACTAAAAAATGGCAGCCTTGCAATGCATAATTATTGAATCTGGCCCCAAACCTATGTTCGTAGTCACCATTCTCCACCGCCTCTCCAAATGAGTGATAAAATCTGCAGAGTGGGCCTAGCTGCCTGTTCCTGAGGAGAAGCAGAAGCTCTTAACATGCTTCGTTTGTCCCCAACCCCATCCTGTTTCCCAGCTCCAATGCTCTCCACAAAGTCTGGAAGGACCAGAATCATGAGCCTGTTATTTTCTCATCCTCAACACCCCTACTCCCATAACCCAACCTCCCACTGTTCCTTCACCTTCAGGGACTCAGGAATGCTCCTTGCTAAAGATTCAAATAGGGCCAGCAGCTGCTCAGAATTATTAAATAGAATCATTTTGTTGGATGCTTCAGTCCTTGAGCCCTTCAAGAAAAAACTCTGAAGAGAAGTGAAGGGAAAAAGTTAAAGGACCAAATGAAATTAAAATGCATTTTACACATCTCCATTCAAGTAACACTCATGATGTAGGTACTGTTAATATCATCTTCATTTTGAATACACCAAAGCTTAGAGACACTAAGTACATTTCTCAAGTTCTTACAGGGAGAAATGACAGAGTCATATCCAAAACCCATGCATTTCCTCTCTGGTGGAATGAATTAAAAGTGAATATTAAGAGTTCTGTGAGCTTCCCACATGCCTGTAGCAGAACACTCCACCACCATCACCATAACTTTTCCTTGTATTTTGGTCATGAGATGCCTGAGGAGTCTTCTTTCTTCTGGAATAGAAAATATCTAAGAACAGTTGTGACTGGAAACCTCAGAGCAGGAGTGGCAAAGATTTTCTTTAGTTTCTTAGGGCCAAGTATTTCAGATCTATAACCATTTTGAAATTTTTCCCAGTTTCATGACAAAAATAAGAAAAAATCATGGAAAATTTTGAAACATATCTGTAAATTTCCATTGAAATAACATTTGCAATTCTTACAAATGTGCCAAAGAGTATAACAGTTGACATTCCATAGTGCCAAACCGGTTCTTAGCCAAAAGGGACATTACAGAGAGCCCTCATTTTTAAATGTAGTTCAATGCATTGTTTTTCATTTGGAATGTTCCACTCTAAGTTATCTTTAGTAAGATTTTGCCATTTGTGTAAGACTTCTCTGCCTCCCAGGCCTAATTCATAAGCCAGAAAAAACTCAGTTTTTCAGAAATTAGGGATTCCATTTTTACCTAAAATACTGGCTTTACTCTCAGGGTCTTTTCATTAACTCAGCCAATGAATTTTCCTACCTAGGTGCACAAGAAAAATAAAACAAATGGATAGAACACAAAAATCCCTGTGAATTTTCCAAAGCCAAATTTTATGACTGCTGCAACATTACTGCTTACTACCACTTCTTTTCTGGCCCCATCAGCTGTTAGTGGCCTCTACTGTTAGTGGCCTCTAAGTGGATCCAAGCCAGTTAATTCCCAGATCAAATTCATTCCTAGACCCAGTCCATTTTCTGTTGCAACTCCAAAACCAGTTTGGATCACAAATTTGCTCAAGGAAATTCAAAGAACCCAAACACAAATATGTGAAGCTCCAAAATGCAAGATGGAGCTTACCTTTGATCCTCAGCCACTCTGAGAGATCAATGGACACGAGTGGATCCTGCAGGTACCTTCTGTGTTTACTCAGTACTCCTGGGGATACCAGAAGCTCCACTTCAGATTCTGCTTCTGACACAATCTGATAAAGAAAAACTTCAGCTGACTTAAATTTGAAGGAGTTTAGTTGAGCAATGAACAATTCATCGATCCAGCAGCCTTCAGAATCACAGCAGATTCACAGAGGCTCTAGGGGTGCCTTGTGGTCAAAACAAATTTATAGGGAAAAAAGTTAAAGTGACGTCCAGGAACCAGAAATGAGTTACAGAAACAGTGAGATTGCTGTCAACTGGGTGTTTGCCTTATTTAAACACAGTTTGAACATTCAGCAGTCTATGAGTGGTGATGTAAGGCTGCTGGGATTGGCCAACATTCAAGTATTGTTACAGGTGCACACTCCTAAATTAGGTTTTCAATTTTGTCTGACAATTAAGCTAGGTAACTCTTCACCCACAAGGACTCAAATGAAGTACAGAGTCCTTCTCAGACCATATTTAATTTGTTTTAACACTTTGTAGCAAAATTCACTGAAAGGATTGTCTACAAATGCTATCTCCAATCCTCCTCCTAATCTTATCTAACTGTGTTTTTGCTGGTACAGTTTTACTGAAACATTTTTTAAAGTCATCAGTGATCTTTATGTTATCAAATCCAGTGGCCAATTATTGCTTCTGTTCTTAATAGATCATTCTTTAAGACTTTCTTCACTTGGTTTCCAAGAAAACACTGTCTCTTCATTTTCCATTAACTTCACTGTTTACTTCTCAGTCTCCTCTGTGGACCCTTCTTTTCTCCCCAACTTCTTAATTTTGCATCACTTTAGAGTTCAATCATTGGCCTTCATTTGTATTCACACTTACTCCCTGGTAATCACATCTGGTCCCATGGCTTTAAAATCAATCTGCTTGCCAATGACTAATACATTTATATTACTATTAAAACTCTTTTCCAAACTCAAGACATATCTATCTAATGGCCTGCTTGATATCTCTTGGATTCCACCCCATAACCATCTCAAACTCATTGTGTCTCAGATCAAACTCCTTAACCACCCTCTCGACGCAGCCTACTTCACCTGTAGTCTTTCTCAATTAAGTTGATGGCAACTCCACCTTTTCACCTATTCAAGTAAAAGCTCTTGGAATTATTCTTAAGTATCTTTTCTCCTCCTACTTTACATCCAATCCATTATGTCATTCTGCTCATTCTGGTTGGGAGAAAATTCTTCATGGCCTCTCACATTTCTGCATGTCTTAGGAGCAGAGACATTGACAGGCTTTGCTCTTATCTTCTCAAGGATGTTTGTAAAGAGTACAGCTTGGAAGCTAGAGATACTGCTTTCTTCTGAAGCAGAAGGCAGTTTTGCTGCAACACACATCTATTGCATTTGCTACATTAATCTGCCTTCCTGTATTTCCTCTGTAGGACTTGTGGAGCAAAGATGACTGACACAAACACATAAATCATTCTGCGTGTTGAAAGAGTCATAAAATCCTGCCTTTACCTGGAAGCTTGTGTTATCTGTCAGCATTTCTGAATCTGTGCCCCTGTAAACTTTTAGATGCTTCATAGTTCTCGGCGGTCTTTTCTAGATGGAGAATGTCTTTAGTCTTTTCTCTATGTAAAACCAGGAGGCTTCTTTTAAAAGAAAAGCCACATTTTGTTATTCGTTGTGTAACTCTTGCTGTCACTTCCGATCTCATTCAGAGAAAGATATATAAAAGCCTTATAACAGCCCTCTAAGTTCTCCATGACTTAAAGTCCTGTCAGCTCCCTGACATCCTTCCAGTCATGTCCCTTCATGACTTCAATCTCTTTGCCTTCTCTGCTTCAGGCAGTTTGCTGTCCTTTTTCTTCTGCTTGCATTCTGTTTTCTCATTATACCTATAGAAAACTCTATTAACTTCTTTAAGTCTTCACCTTAAAGCCACTTTCTCAATGAGGTCTCCCCTGACCATGCTACTAACAATTACAACTGTTCCCCTTGTCTCTCTACAATGCTTCTGTGCCCATCATACTCAGTATTAGTCATAAATGACTTCCCGAAACACTCATGGCAGCTTGGATTCTGACACAAACATGGGATCTCTGAATGGAAGCAATGAATTCTGGTTTTACTGGTGCTGAGGTTATGCTAATCAGCTTTGGGCTTTTCAGGCTGTGTGAGAGATCTCTGATTCTAGGTCTGTCCAGCTGCCTAGCCCTGAATCTTCTTCCAACCTTTGGGACATGGCAGGTCCTTCAGGGGGTCATGGTGGAGTAGACACCTAGGATAACACTTAGGCATCGCCCCACTTTCAAAAAGGGTCCCAAATTTGAGATTCCAGCTTTATCACCAATGATATCACCCAATGAAACTCAGACAGAATGAAGAGAACACATTCACCATCAATTACTTGCTGCCCGAAGTCCACCCTCAATCAATGCTTTATAATTCCTGTACTGATCTTGTGAGTGGAACAACAGTATTGCATAGCATTTTTGTGGTTGTGAGCATACATTTATAAAATATATACATTTTAAAGTCATTATATTATCAATGTTTTGAACTGTTTATTTTTTAGAATACTTCATACTACAAAGGGTGGCAATAAGCTGACCATCTTTGAACCCCCGTGAAGCCCTGAAACTGTTGCTCATGGCAGGGAATGGGGACTGCATGGCTGAGTGTCTGTGAGAGGCTGGTGAGGCTGCTCCCTCTGTGTATTCTCACAATGTGTCAAGGATCTCTGGTATGCTTCGTTCCTATTAATGTCCTTAATTAGCCTTTAGCAATGTGAAACTGGAATGCAGCAGCCAACTTAGGAAGACATCTGATAGCCGTTGGCACCTACCCATAGAATCCAAAAACTTCCTAGAGTTTCTGAGGAGAATTATCTTTGAAGATCTCCTGGAGGACTTTGGAGAGACCTAAATATCAAGGAATCACTCTATCCCAATCTAAGTTATAATAAATTCTTTTAACATTACCTTGAGGCAGTGACTAGATGTTTGTACATCTCTTCTGTGTAGTAGTACATTCCTGATTTCTGTTTAACAGGGAACTCACCAAGAGACTCTCATACTCTTAAATCCTGGAGCAATTCTCTTTCACTGGAAGTCTTTCTAGGGGAAATGTTTTCTTTTCTGGCTTCTAAGATGACAGGTGGGCACTGTGACCTGGGATTCCCCCGAAATACTTGCTCTATTTCAGAATTCCTAATGTAGTTCCTCCTAATGGTAAAAAGGAGCACCCTAACTCTTAATTCAGGAGCTTTGCTGATTGAGCAGGTTCTTCACATCTGGACACTGAGTGAGGGGTTGTTCATTCAGTCAGAAGACCTTGAACTGATGGTGGCTTTAGATGTGGTTGCAGTTTTCTGTAGCAAAAGAAAGATGTTTTAACTGACTGGGGGCTGGTGAGAAGGCAGAGAAGAGGCAAGCAAACACAGGTTCTTTAGGGTCAAAAAGGCTGATAGAACCAATTTAAATGGATCCCAGAAAAGAATGAGGGTTTCTGGAGTTTGAAATAAACAACAATCTGCCCTTTAGAAAAACTTGACACCAAAGTGGAATCTTGAAGCTTTTAAAGAGGAAGAAATGGGATGTACAGATACTTCATGGAGAGACCAAGTCATGCAAAACTGTTTTGGGTTGGTGATAAGGTTTCAATGTCTCCAGAGAAATCAGGAAGAGGCATATGGTTTTAGCTAGATCAGGGAATTGGGAAAGTGTGGGATCCACAGGACATGCTTTCTTTGCTTGGGGCATCCGAGAACATTTTAAAGCTCTAAAGCTCTCTTATGTTTTCTGATTTTCTTAGAGTCAAAAGAAGAGAAAAACAGGAACTTTGGCTATACTACAAAGCAATAGGGGACTCTCTTTGTTGCTCCTAAATATTTTCTTTCTGATTCTTTCATCTCCTGTTACCCATTTTTCTACCTAAAATTTAGCTTTCATTATTTGCTTAGTCCCTGCTAATGCATTCTCTAAACCCATGTCCTAAAACTGTGGTTAAGAAAGATACCCGAAGCCTTCTTCCTTCCTCCTTTGTGACCAAAAAGTTGATCTGAGCACCTGCCTAAGTTCCTGAAAGAGAGGAAAATCAGATAGGAGGTTTATTAGAGATGGTCTGGTCTCAAGAAACTAAGTCCTGGAATGTAGACACATGATTGCATAGACACATGATTGACTGTGCAAAACTGGAGTCCAGAACCCAGACGTTCTAAATCCCAAGCCATTGTTCCTTGTTTTGTAAGATGCTGATTTCCACTTTGTGATGAAGTTTACATGATCTATGTCATCCTTCCCACAATAACAGGCAGCAGAGCACAGAGAGAGGCTACCTTTGTGTTGAAGAAGAAAAGGGAAGTGGGCACTGAACTGTGCTTTCGACCGAAACACAGCCTGCTTCAGTGAAATACAGTAATAGGTATGCCGGTATGGCCCCAAACTCCAGGCTGGTACCTGCAGCCTGAGCCAGAGTAGATAGCACAGCCCAGGTTCCAGACTTGCCTGGCAGACATGGTTTCTGGATATATCTTAATGCCAGATCTACCCCAGTGCCCTAGGTGTCAGATACTCCCTGGGACCAGCCCAGGCCCAGTGACTCCAGGCTCTAGACTACTCCCAGGACCAGGCTGGCTTCCACAACTCCAGGTTTCACACCAGCCCCAAGCGAGTCTGGCCCCTTCAACTCTAGTCACCAGGCCAGTGTCCATAGATCCAACCTCTGGGCTGGCTCCCGTGAATACAGACTTCAGGACTGCTTAGTGCCATGCTAGCCCCTGTGGTCACAGACTCCAAGTCCACCCTAGGTTGCAGACCAGCCCAGAACTAGGTGGGCTCACACAAATCCAGGATTCAGGCCCACCCCAGTTCCTGGTCAGCAGTCCTAGCACATGCCCTTAGCTAGGTATCTGGCAAGCATCTGCAGACACAGGCTTCAGGCCTAACTAGCACTCAGCTAGTTTCTCTCACCCCACTCTCAAAGCCAGTTCCTAGGGTCACAATCTGCAGCAGACCCAGGGTCCAGGTCCATCACAGTTGTCTCCACTATTGGGCTTGTGCCCACAGACCCAGTATCTAGGACTGCTTCTGCAGAACCAGGTTCCAGTCCAGTTCCTCCAGCCCTAGGACCCAAGGCAGCCTTCATGGACCTAGTCTCCATGCCAACCCTGAAGACCTGGGTTCTAAGTCAGAATTCACACATCTAGCCTCCAGGCCATTCCACAATTTCTTGGCCAGCTCCTGTGGCTACAGGCACCAGTCTAGCAGCTATAATCTCAGGCTCTAGACTGGCCCCACCCCAACTCCAACCCTAAGCCAGCTTCAGTGTTCAGGCTGGTTTTTGTGAACCAGGATGCAATAAGCTCAGAGCCGAGCTGTGCTCTTGCATATCCAGTGTACAGGCTGAGTTCAGCAGACCCTGACGCTAGGCTGGCCATCATGGACCAAGGCTCTAGGATCATCTCTGAAGATACAGGCTCTAGGTCAGCTCCCGTCTAACAAGATCCTAAGCCCGTTTCTTCAGATTCAGGCTCTAATCTTGTGCCAGTTCCAGGCCAGTAACTGTTGATTCAGATTCCAGGCTCATCCCAGTAGACCCAGACACTAGGCCCATTCCACAACCTAGCCAGCCCTTGTAGACACAGGCTCAAATGCCCACATCAGAGCCATGTATGCCTCTGTAGACACGGGCTTCAGTCCAGCTCCTATTGGTAAAGGCTCTATGCCTGCCCTTATAGACATAGGCTTTATGTTCATCCCCACATATCCAATGAAAATATCCCACCGGTGGATACAGGATTCAGGCCCAACTCTACAGACCCAGGAACCAAGCCTACCATCTGCTGACACAGGCACCAGGCCAGCCTGCCTGAAGACTTCAGCAACAAGTTCACCTGCAGACCACAACAGACACCCTACCAAGAATTGCTGGATGACTGGGAAAAAGTTTTTCCAGACAAAGCCAGTATGCAAAGACTGGAATAACTTTCTTGTTTTTCAAATGTGCAGACACCAATGCACAACCTAAAAATAGGGAAATGTAAGAGAAAAATGATACCACCAAAGGAAAAAAAAAGAAAATAACCAATAGCTGACACAAAAAATAAAGGTTTATGAAATTTCTGACAGTGAATTTAAAATAATCGTCTTTAAAGTGCTCAGTGAGCTTCAAGAGAACACAGATAGATGACTAAAAAGAATCAGAGAAATAATACATGAACAAAATAGAAAGTTCAAAAAACAGAAAGAAATCATAAAAAAAGAGACATTCTGGACATAAAGGACACAATGGTTGAACTGAAAATTTCATAGAGTTCTTTGAAAGCAGATTTGATCAAGTCAAATAAAGAATCAATGAACTCAAAGACACACCATTTGAAATTACTGAGTCAGAGACACAAAAGGAAAAAAACGAGAAAAAATGAAGACATCCTATGGCAATTATCGAACATCAGTATGAGAAGCAATGCACACATCATGTGTGTCTCAGAAAGAGAAGAGAAACAGATAGGGAAAGAGAGCTTATCTGCTGAAAGAAGATAATTTTTCCAACTCTGGGGAATGCTTTCCAAGTTTGGGGAAAGAGAAATATACAGGTATACTTTCCAAGTCTGGGGAAATACTTTCCAAGTCTGCAGAAAGAGAAATATAAAGGGATAGGAACGTTGAAGATGTCTGATAAGATTCAATCCCATCAAGAGTACAAGATATATTTTAATTAAACTGTCAAAAATCAAAGAAAAGGAAGATTCTGAAAACAAATGAGAAAACAAGCAAATAACATATAAGGGAGTTCCAGTAAGGCTAATAGCAAATTATTGAGGAGAAACTTACAGGCTGAGAGCGTGGAATGATACATTCATTGTTCTATAGAAAAAAAGTGTCAGTGGCAGCCAAGATGGCTGAATATGAACAGCTCCTGTCTACAGTTCCCAGCGTGAGCGATGCAGAAGACGGGTGATTTCTGCATTTCCATTTGAGGTACTGGGTTCATCTCACTAGGGAGTGCCAGACAGTGGGCACAGGACAGTGGGTGCAGCACACCATGCATGAGCTGAAGCAGGGTGAGGCATGGCCTCACTCGGGAAGCACAAGTGGTCACGGAGTTCCCTTTCCTAATCAAAGAAAGTGGTGATAGACGGCACCTGGAAAATCGGGTCACTCCCACCCTATTACTGTGCTTTTCCGACAGGCTTAAAAAATGGCACACCAGGAGATTATATCCCGCACCTGGCTTGGAGGGTCCTACGCCCACGGAGTCTTGCTGATTGCCAGCACAACAGCTTGAGGTCAACCAGCAAGGTGTCAGTGAGGCTGGTGGAGGGGCATCCGCCATTTCCCAGGCTTGCTTAGGTAAACAAAGCAGCCAGGAAGCTCGAACTGCTTGGAGCCCACCACAGCTCAAGGAGGCCTGCTTGCCTCTGTAGGCTCCACCTCTGGGTGCAGGGCACAGACAAACAAAAAGACAGCAGTAACTTCTGCAGAATTAAATGTCCTTGTCAGACAGTTTTGAAGAGAGCAGTGGTTCTCCCAGCATGCAGCTGGAGATCTGAGATCGGGCAGACTGCCTCCTCAAGTGGGTCCCTGATGCCTGACCCCCGAGCAGCCTAACTGGGAGGCACACCCCAGTAGGGGCAGACTGACACCTCACACGACCAGGTACTCCTCTGAGACAAAACATCCAGAGGAACGATCAGACAGCAGCACTCATGGTTCATGAAAACCCACTGTTCTGCAGCCACCACTGCTGTTACCCTGCCAAACAGGGTCTGCAGTGGACCTCTAGGAAACTCTAACAGACCTCCAGCTGAGGGTCCTGTCTGTTAGAAGGAAAACTAATAAACAGAAAGGACATCCACATCAAAAACCCATCTGCACATCACCATCATCAAAGACCAAAAGTAGATAAAACCACAAAGATGGGGAAAAAATAGAGCAGAAAAACTGGAAACTCTAAGCAGCACAGCACCTCTCCTCCTCCAAAGGAATGCAGTTCCTCACTAGCAACGGAACAAAGCTGCATGGAGAATGACTTTGACGAGTTGAGAGAAGAAGGCTTCAGACGATTAAACTACTCCGTGCTACAGGAGGAAATTCAAACCAAAGGCAAAGAAGTTAAAAACTTTGAAAAAAATTTAGACGAATGTATAACTAGAATAACCTACACAGAGAAGTGCATAAGGGAGCTGATGGAGCTGAAAACCAAGTCTCAAGAACTATGTGAAGAAGGCAGAAGCCTCAGGAGCAAATGCGATCAACTGGAAGAAAGGGTGTCAGTGATGGAAGATGAAATGAATGAAATGAAGTGAGAAGGGAAATTTAGAGAAAAAAGAATAGAAAGAAATGAACAAAGCCTCCAAGAAATATGGGACAATGTGAAAAGACCAAATCTACATCTGATTGGTGAAGCTGAAAGTGACAGGGAGAATGGAACCAAGTTGGAAAACACTCTGCAGGATGTTATCCAGGAGAACTTCCTCAATCTAGCAAGGCAGGTGAACATTCAGATTCAGGAAATAGAGAGAATGCCACAAAGATACTCCTCAAGAAGAGCAACTCCAAGACACATAATTATCAGAATCACCAAAGTTGAAAAGGAGGAAAAAATGTTAAGGGCAGCCAGAGAGAAAGGTCAGGTTACCAACAAAGGGAAGCCCATCAGACTAACAGTGGATCTCTCAGCAGAAACTCTGCAAGCCAGAAGAGAGTGGGGGCCAATATTCAACATTCTTAAAGAAAAGAATTTTCAACCCAGAATTTCATATCCAGCCAAACTAAGCTTCATAAGTGAAGGAGAAATAAAATAATTTACACACAAACAAATGCTGAGAGATTTTGTCACCACCAGAGCTGCCTTAAAAGAGCTCCTGAAGGAAGCACTAAACAAGGAAAAGAACAACCAGTACAAGCCAATGCAAAATCATGCCAAATTTTGAAGACAATCGAGGCTAGGAAGAAACTGTATCAACTAATGAGCAAAATAACCAGCTATCATCATAATGACGGGATCAAATTCACACATAACAATATTTACTTTAAATGTAAATGGACTAAATGCTCCAAATAAAAGACACAGACTTGCAAATTGAATAAAGAGTCAAGACCCATCAGTGTGCTGTATTCAGGAAACCCATCTCACGTGCAGAGACACACATAAGCTCAAAATAAAAGGATGGAGGAAGATCTACCAAGCAAATGGAAAACACAAAAAGGCAGGGATTGCAATGCTCGTCTCTGATAAAACAGACTTTAAAACAACAAAGATCAAAAGACACAAAGAAGCACAAAACATAATCGTAAAGTGATCAATTCAACAAGAGGTAACTATCCTAAATATATATGCACCCAATACTGGAGCACCCAGATTCATAAAGCAAGTCCTGAGTGACCTACAAAGAGACATAGACTCCCACACAATAATAATGGGAGACTTTAACACCCCACTGTCAACATTAGACAGATCAATGAGACAGAAAGTTAACAAGGATACACAGGAATTGAACTCAGCTCTGCACCAAGTGGACCTAATAGACGTCTACAGAACTCTCCACCCCAAATCAACAGCTATACATTTTTTCCACACCACACCACACCTATTCCAAAACTGACCACATACTTGGAAGTAAAGTTCTCCTCAGCAAATGTAAAAGAACAGAAATTATAACAAACTGTGTCTCATACCACAGTGCAATCAAACTAGAACTCAGCATTAAGAAACTCACTCAAAACCGCTGAACTACATGGAAACTGAACAACCTGCTCCTGAATGACTACTGGGTCCATAATAAAATGAAGGCAGGAATAAAGATGTTCTTTGAAACCAACGAGAACAAAGACACAACATTCCAGAATCTCTGGGACACATTCAAAGCAGTGAGTAGAGGGAAATTTATAGCACTAAATGCCCACAAGAGAAAGCAGGAAACATCCAAAATTGACACTCAAACATCACAATTAAAAGAACTAGAAAAGCAAGAGCAAACACATTCAAAAGCTAGCAGAAAGCAAGAAATAGCTAAAATCAGAGCAGAACTGAAGGAAATAGAGACACAGAAAACCCTTCAAAAAATTAATAAATCTAGGAGCTGGTTTTTTGAAAGGATCAACAAAATTGATTGACCACTAGCAAGACTAATAAAGAAGAAAAGAGAGAAGAATCAATAGACGCAATAAAAAATTGATAAAGGGCATATCACCACTAATCCCACAGAAATACAAACTACCATTTGAGAATACTACAAACACCTCTATGCAAATAAACTAGAAAATCTAGAAGAAATGGATAAATTCCTCGACACATACACCCTCCCAAGACTAAACCAGGAAGAAGTTGAATCTCTGAAAAGACCAATAACAGGATCTGAAATTGTGGCAATAATCAATAGCTTACCAACTAAAAAGTGTCCAGGACCAGATGGATTCACAGCCGAATTCTACCAGAGGTACAAGGAGGAACTGATACCATTCCCTCTGAAACTATTCCAATCAATAGAAAAAGAGGGAATCCTCCGGAATTCATTTTATGAGGCCAGCAACATCCTGATACCAAAGCTGGGCAGAGACACAACCAAAAAAGAGAATTTTAGACCAATATCCTTGATGAACATTAATGCAAAAATCCTCAATAAAATACTGGCAAACTGAATCCAGCAACACATCAAAAAGCTTATCCACCATGATCAAGTGGGCTTCATCCCTGGGATGCAAGGCTGGTTCAATATATGCAAATCAATAAATGTAATCCAGCATATAAACAGAACCAAAGACAAAAACCACATGCTTATCTCAATAGATGCAGAAAAGGCCTTTGATAAAATTCAACAACACTTCATGCTAAAAACTCTCAATCAATTAATTATTGATGGGACGTATCTCAAAATAATAAGAGCTATCTGTGACAAACCCACAGCCAATATCATACTGAATGGGCAAAAACTGGAAGCATTCCCTTTGAAAACTGGCACAAGACAGGGATGCCCTCTCTCACCACTCCTTTTCAACATTGTGTTGGAATTTCTGGCCAGGGCAATCAGGCAGGAGAAGGAAATAAAGGGTATTGAATTAGGAAAAGAGGAAGTCAAATTGTCCCTGTTTGCAGATGACATGATTGTATATCTAGAAAACCCTATTGGCTCAGCCCAAAATCTCCTTAAGCTGATAAGCAACTTCAGCAAAGTCTCAGGATACAAAATCAATGTACAAAAATCACAAGGATTCTTATACACCAATAACAGAGAAACAGAGAGCCAAATCATGACTGAACTCCCATTCACAATTGCTTCAAAGAGAATAAAATACCTAGGAATCCAACTTACAAGGGACATGAAGGACCTCTTCAAGGAGAACTACAAACCACTGCTCAAGGAAATAAAAGAGGATACAAACAAATGGAAGAACACTCCATGCTCATGGATAGGAAGAATTAATATGATGAAAATGGCCATACTGCCCATGGTAATTGATAGATTCAATGCCATCCCCCTCAAGCTACCAGTGACTTTCTTCACAGAATTGGTAAAAACTACTTTAAAGTTCATGTGGAACCAAAAAAGAGAATGCATGGCCAAGTCAATCCTAAACCAAAGGAATCAAGCTGGAGGCATCAGGCTACCTGACTTCAAACTATACTACAATGCTACAGTAATGAAAACAGCATGGTAGTGTTACCAAAATAGAGATATGGATCAATGGAACAGAGCAGAGCCCTCAGAAATAATGCCGCATATGTACAACTATCTGATCTTTGACAAACCTGAGAAAAACAAGCAATGGGGAAAGGATTCCCTATTTAATAAATGGTGCTGGGAAAACTGGCTAGCCATATGTAGAAATCTGAAACTGGATCCCTTCCTTACACCTTATACAAAAATTAATTCAAGATGGATTAAAGACTTAAACGTTAGACCTAAAACCATAAAAACCCTAGAAGAAAACCTAGGCATTACCATTCAGGACATAGGCATGGGCAAGGACTTCTTGTCTAAAACACCAAAAGCAATGGCAACAAAAGCCAAAATTGACAAATGGGATCTAATTAAACTGAATCGCTTCTGCACAGCAAAATAAACTACCATCAGAGTGAACAGGCAACCTACAAAATGGGAGAAAATTTTCACAACCTGCTCATCTGACAAAGGGCTAATATCCAGAATCTACAATGAACTCAAACAAATTTACAAGAAAAAAACAAACAACCCTATCAAAAAGTGGGAAAATGACATGAACAGACACTTCTCAAAGGAAAACATTTATGCAGACAATAAACAAATGAAAAAATGCTCACCATCACTGGCCATCAGAGAAATGCAAATCAAAACCACAACGAGATACCATCTCACACCAGTTAGAATGGCAATCATTAAAAAGTCAGGAAACAAGAGGTGCTGGAGAGGATGTGGAGAAATAAGAACACTTTTACACTGTTGTTGGGACTGTAAACTAGTTCAACCGTTGCGGAAGTCAGTGTGGCGATTCCTCAGGGATCTAGAACTAGAAATACCATTTGACCCAGCCATCCCATTACTGGGTATATACCCAAAGGACTACAAATCATGCTGCTATAAAGACACATGCACACGTATGTTTATTGCAGCACTATTCACAATAGCAAAGACTTGGAACCAACCCAAATGTGTAACAATGATAGACTGGATTAAGAAAATGTGGCACATATACACTATGGAATACTATTCAGCCATAAAAAATGATGAGTTCATGTCCTTTGTAGGGACATGGATGAAATTGGAAATCAATCATTCTCAGTAAACTATCGCAAGGCCAAAAAGCAAGTACTGCATGTTCTCACTCGTAGGTGGGCATTGAATAATGAGAACACATGGGCACAGGAAGGGGAACATCATACTCTGGGGACTGTTGTTGGGGGGGGGAGGGGTGAGGGATAGCATTAGGAGATATACCTAATGCTAAATGACGAGTTAGTGTGTGCAGCACTCCAGCATGGCACATGTATACATAGGTAACAAACCTGCACATTGTGCACATGCACCCTAAAACTTAAAGTATAATAATAAAAAAAAGATAATTATGTCTACGAAAAAATAAAAAAAAAACAAAAGAAAAAATGTGTCAACCAAAAATACTGTTCCCAGGAAAATCTGTTATTTTTGCAAATAATGGAGAGATTAAAATCTTTGCTAGACAAACAAAAATTGAGGGAGTTTGTTATCATCAGTGCTGTCTTACAGGAAATGTTAGAGAACAAATGTTAGGACACAAAGCATGTCATAATATATTTAAGAAAACTGAAATCACATCATTTATCATTCCAGATCACAATGGCATGAAACTGCAAATTAATAAAAGGAAAATTTTTAGAAAACTCACACACACTTGAAAATTAAACAGCATGCTTCTGAACAACAGATGGATTAAAGAGGAAATTAAAATTGAAATTAAAAAATATATTGAGACCAGCAAAAATGGAAACTCAAAATACCAAAACTTGGTAGATGCTTCAAAACATTTACAGTGAAAAAGAAGAAAGATCTTAAACAACTTAATGTTACACTTCAAGGAACTATAAAATGAATAAACTAAGCCCAATGTTAATAGAAAGAAGGAATAAATAAAGATTGGTGTGGCTAAATTAAATAGAAAGTATGAAAACAACCAAAAAAAAAAAAACCGTGAAATTTGATCTTTTGAAAAGTTAAATAAGATTCATAAACCTTTATCCAGACTAAGGGAAAAAAAGAGAAAAAAGTTAATCATAAACAAAAAGGAGACAGCACAACTTAAATCATAAAAAAATCAGAAGAGACTATTATGACCAATTATATGCCAACAAATTGGATAATTTACAATAAATGGGTAAATTCCTAGATACATAAACCCCACCAAGATGAAGAAATTGAAAATCTAAACAGACCAATAATGAGTTAGGATGATGTTAAATTAATAATAAAAAATATTCCATTAAAGAAAAGCCCAGAACCTTACGGCTTCACTGCTGAATTCCACCAAACATTTAAGGAAGAACTCATGTCAATTCATCTAAAAGCCTTCCAGAAAATTGAAGAAGAGGGAATACTTCCAAAGTTATTTTACAAGGCAAGCATAATCCTGATACCAAAGATAGGGACACTTCAACAAAACAAAATATTAGGCAATAGCACCAATGAACTTAGGTGCATCAATAGATATTAATACTAACAAATTAATCCCAACAGCATGTCAAAAATTTCATTCATCGTGGTACAGTGGGCTTTAACTTAGGTATGTAAAGGTGGTTCAACATACTGATCTATAAATGTGAAACACCACACCAACAGTATAAATAACAAAATCCATATGACACTTGATAGATGCAGAAAAAGCATTTGATAAAGTTCACCATGATTTCCTGATTATGAACTCTCAACAAATGAGGTATAGAAGGAATGTAGCTCATACAATAAAGACCATATACGATAAATCCACAGCTAATGTCACACTTAATGGTGAAATGTGAAAAATATTTTTCTAAGATTAAGGACAAGACAAGGATGCTCACTCTCACTACTTCTATTCAGTGCATTAATGGAAGTTCTACTCAGTGCAATTAGGCAAGAGAAAAAAATAAAAAGCATCCAAATTGGAAAGGAAGTAGCTAAATATGTCCCTATTTGCTTATAGCATGTTCCTATATATAAAAAATCCTAAAGACTGTAGCAAACTAGGTTAAAACTACTAAACGAATTCAGTAATGTGGCAAGATACAAACTGAACATACACAAATCGGTAGTGTTTCTATACACTAACAATGAAAGACCTGACAAAGAAAAAAATCCTGTTTGCATAAGCTGCAAAAAATAAATACTTAGGAGTAAACATAAAAAAGGTGGTAAAAGACTTATATAGTGAAAATTATGAAACATATATGAAAAAAAGTGAAGAAAACACAAATGGAAAGATATTTATTATTTATACATTGGGAAAATTAATACTGTCAAAATGACAATAAAGGCCCAAGTGATTTACAGATTCAATGCAATTCCTATCTAAATACCAATGACATTCTTCAAAGAAATATAAAGCATCAAAAAATTGATATGTTTTCACAAAAGATCCTTAAGAACAAAATCAATCATGAGCAACAAAATAAAGCTGGAGATATCACACTACCTAATTTCAAAATGTACTATGAAGCAATACTAATGAAAACAGGATGGTTCTAGCATCAAAACAGAAACATGAAACAATGGAACAGAATAGAATAGCCAGAAATAAATCCATGCATTTAAGATGATTGATTTTGACAAAGTTGTCAAGAACAGTTGAATGGGGAATGGACAGTCTCTTTAATAAATGGCTTTTGAAAAAAACTGCATGTCCACATGCAGAAAATTGAAATTAGACTTTATCTCACAACACGTACAAAAATCAACCCAAAATGGTTTAAAGACCTAAAAATGTAAGACCTGAGACTGCAAAACAAATGGGAAAAAACGTGGGAGGAAAGCTTCGTGATATTAGTTGGGGCAATGATTTTTGGATAGAATCCCTTCACACAGATAACGAAGGCCAAAATAGACAATGGGATTATATCAAACTAAAACAGTTTTATACAGCAAAGGAAACAATCAACAGGATGAAGAGGCAACCTATGGAATGGAAGAAAATATTTGCAAACCATACATCTGATAAGGGGTTAATGTTTAAAATAATAAGAAACTTAATAGCAAGAAAACAAAGAATCCAAATTAAAAATGGGCAAAGACCCTGAATAGATCTTTCTTTCTTTCTCTCTCTTTCAGTTGCTTTTTCTTTTTACTAGTTTGTAATAATCTTACAAACTCTATCACATCCATAAATCACCACAGATGAGAGGATGATAGAGATAGAGAATGAATGCTACAGTATGTGGACAGAGTGGGGCAATCCAGGTATTCCTTAGGGTAGCATGGAAAGGTGGCAGAGAGTGTGAATAGGAGTCTGTCGTTCGGTTCCTTATTGCTGAATCGGGGTTGGTTAGCAGAGGAGAGAGGGACTCAGACTAAACTAGGAAATAGGGGACATCTCACACCAAAGGCAATTACAGTTGGGGGTCAGAGGGATTACAGTACATTTTCTACACAGACTACAGGGGTGAGTGAGAGCTTCAGAGACTTGCACCCCTTCATAGGAAGAAATGGGTTTGAGGTTGTTTGACTTAAAGCTCCCAAATTGGTATCTGGTCTAATTTCCTAAAATGGCAGCTCACCATTCAGGGAGAGGTACTGAGAAGAAAACCATAGCAAGAGTATGTGGTTTGGAGATGAAGTAAGGGATAAGGGGAGATAGTGGTACTCTCTAAATCTGACTCAGATAAGCAAGAATTGGAAGAGAGCTTTGAGTGAAATGGTAGCCAACACTTTGGGAGAAGACATTGCACCATAAGCTGTAGGTACTCCTGAGGGCTCAGGGACACAGAAGTTCACATTAGGCAGGAAAACAACTGAGAACAATAAATTAGGACCTCACGTTACTGACATCTGGCATAATATAAACCAGGTAATTTTTTTCCCTTTTTAAATATAAGGCAACCTGCCAACACATAATTTAAAAACTGGTCTTCAGTCGCCTTGCTTCAGATCACTAGAGAATTCCTGGCTAAAGTTCAGTGGATAGTAAACAAAACTCAACATCTTAAGAACTGTCAGCTCACATTCCCCAAAGACAAGTGGAAGGGGAAGGGCTTATTTGATCCAATTATTTTTTTTAATGCCAAATTCTGCATCTTTAATAGAAGAAGGGTGTAAAAATTTATAACAAAGCATAATCTAAGTGTAAAGTTCAGAAAATTGTTAAATTTCTAGTTAACTCATTGCCACTTGGGAATGACACATATTGGGCATGGAGTGGATTAAGTGGTGCCCTAAGAATAAACATGGGGAAAGAGGGGCTGTTTCCAAAGTAGGCTCATCTCCAGTTGTTAAAACCATCCTCATTAGTTAAAGGAATCACTCAAGAAGCTTAAAGTTTTCTGGAGTTTTTTTTCCCCCCACTTTCTTCTTTAAACGGAGGGTCTGTACTAGAACGTACTTGTGGAGCCACCCACACACAATGCTACTCAATCATATACTACATTCAAACAGACACACGGCATTAAAATTTATACTGTAGAGCAATATTCTTAGCCAGTGTAGAGAAAACAAATGCATTTTAACTTTTTTCTTTTTTTGTGTGTTTTAATCCCAAACTTCAATGTGATCCATCATTCCCTACCTACCTAATTGCTTGAGTAAGATATTTTTTGTTTGTTGTTTTGTTTTGCTTGTTTTTTATTTTATTTTATTTTTAATTTTTTATTTATTTCTTTTTTTTGAAGAGGGGGAAAGGGTAGGGAATAGGGCAGCAGGTAAGTCAGGAGAGAGGCAAGAGTGAGAAAGGGATCTTGGTTATGCTGAATGGTCACTATGCTTATCTAGATTTGGAAAGGGGAGTCTGGAGTCAGGATGTCAACACAAAAACATATTTCAGTGCAAGTAAAAAATTTTGAAGGAAATTAAAAGTGCTAGTCCAATGTAAACATGAATGATAAGTAGATAAATGATCTTATTACAGTTTTGGAGAAAGAGCAATAAGACATCAACACAACCGAGGGTAGTGGCTCATACGTGAGCCCTGGAAAGGAAGTGATGTTTACTCTGCAGCACTTGTCCTGCAGGTTCGGGCTCTGGGCTGTGCACGCAAGGGGCAGCTCAGCCCACTCGCCCTGCCACAAGGGGATGGGTGACAAGGATGAGAAGGGGCTTCTCCAGGTCTAGGCAGTGGGAGAAGGAGGAGTCTATTCCGGGTGCCAGAATCATCCATCGCAGTGCTCTCTGGTGTGTGGACACCCCCTCCCCAGCCGGCTGCAGCTAGCTTCCCACTGCCATCCTGAACTGACATTTCTCGAAAGAAGACATATAAATAACTAAGGTTTTTTTTCTTTTTTCTAATGCTCAACAGTACTCATTATCACGAAAAGGCAAATTAAAACCAAAATACCACCACACACTTGTTAGAATTGCTATTATCAAGAAGATGAAACATCACAACTGTTGGGGAGAATGTGAGGAAATGAGAACCCTTGTGTACTGTTGGTGGGAACGTAAGCTAGTGCAGCCTTATGCCAAACAGTACAGAGGTTCCTTAAAAAGCTAAAAATATAGTCAGCATATGATCCAGGAATCCCTACTGCATATATGTTTAAAGGAAAGGTAATCAGTACAGGCACACCTCTTTTTATTCCACTTCACTTTATCATACTTCACAGATACTATAAAGGTTCTATTTACAAATAGAAGGTTTGTGTCAACCTTGCATGAAGCAAGTCTACCGGCACCATTTTTCCAACAAATGTGCTCCCTTCCTGTCTGTGTTACATTTTGTTCATTCCCAGAATATTCACACTTTTTCCTTGTTATTGTGTCTGTTAAGGTGATCTGTGATCAGTGAGCTTTGATGGTGCTATTTTAGCTGTTCTGCAATACCACAAACTGCACCCATATAAGACAGCAAGATTAATTGATAACTGTTGTATGTGCTCTCAATGCCTCACTGACTGACCGTTCCCAGACTCTCTCCCTCTCTTCCAGCCTCCCTATTCCCTGAGACACAACAACATTTAAATCACATCAATTATTAACCATACAATGATCTAAAAGTATTCAAGTGAATGGAAGAGTCTCGAGTCTTTTATTTTAAACAAAGAGCTAAAAATGATTAAGCATAGTGAGGAAGGCAGGTCAAAATCTAAGACAGTCTAACATCTAGGTCTTTTGCACCAAACAGCCAAGTTGTGAATGCAAGGAAAAACCTTTGAAGGAAATTAATAGTGCTAATCCAGTGAACACATAAATGATAAGAAAGCAAAATAGCCTTATTGCTGTTTTGGAGCTAGATTTAGTGCTCTGGATAGAAAACTAAACTAGCCACAACATTCATAAACCAAAGCTTAATCCCGAGCAAGACTCCAACTCTTTTAAGTTATTTGAAGGCTAAGAGAGGTGAGGAAGCTGCAGAAAAAAAGTTGGAAGCTAGGAGAGGTTAGTTCATGAGGTTTAAGGAAAGAAGCCATTTTCTTTCTTTCTTTCTTTCTTTCTCTTTCTTTCTTTCTTTCTTTCTTTCTTTCTTTCTTTCTTTCTTTCTTTCTTTCTTTCTTTCTTTCTTTTATTCTTTTCTTTTAGACAGTTTCACTCTGTTGCTCAGGCTGGAATGCAGTGGTGAGTTGTTCAGGGCTCACCACAACCTCTGCCTCCTGGGGTCAAGCGATTGTCCTCCCTCAGCCTCCAAATTAGCTGGGATTACAGGTGCCCACTACCACAGCTGGCTGACTTTTTCTTTGTATTTATGGTACAGACGGGGTTTCACCACATTGGTCAGGCCGGTTTCAAGCTCATGACCTCAGGTGATCCTCCAACCTCAGTCTCCCAAAATGCTGGGATTGCAGTCATAAGCCACCATGCCTGGCCCATTTTCATAACATAAAAGTGCAAAGGGAAGCAGCAAGTGCTGATGTAGAAATGGTAGCAGGTTATCCAGATGATCTAGCTAAGATAATTGATGAAGGTGGCTACACCAAACAACAAATTTCCCATTTAGATGACACAGGTTTCTATTGGAAGAAGATGCCATCAAGGACGGTCACAGCTAGAAAGGGGAAGTCAATTCCTACTGTCAAAGCTGCAAAGGACAGGCTGACTTTCTTATTAGCAGTTTATGCAGCTGCTGACTTTAAGTTGAAGCCAATGCTCTCTTACCATTCCAAAAATCCTGGGGCCTTTAAGAATTATGCTAAGCAGGGTTTGCCTATGCTCTATAAATGGAAGAACGAAGCCTAGATTACAGCACCATCTATTTACAGCGTGTTTTGCTGAATATTTTAAGCCTACTATTGAGACCTACTACTCAGGAAAAAAATATTCTTATAAAAATATTACTGCTCATTGACAATGCACCTATTCATTCAAGAGCTCTGATGGAGATGTAAAGGGATATTTTTTTTCATGCCTGCTAACATACATTCATTCTGCACCTCATAGATCAAGGAGTAATTTCAACTTTCCAAGTCTTATTATTTAAGAAACACATTCTGTAAGGCTATAGCTGCAATACATTGTGATTTCTCTGATGGATTAGGACAGAGTAACTTGGAAACCTCTTGGAAGGATTTTCCATTCCATATGCCATTAAAAACATTCATGATTGATGGGAGGAGATCAAGCTATGAACATCAACAGGAATTTGGAAGAAGGTGATTCCAATCCTTGCAGATAACTTTGAAGCATTCAAGATTTAAATGGAGGAAGTAACTGCAGATGTGGTGGAAATAACAAGAGAACTATAATTAGAGGTAGAGCATGAAGATCTGACTGAATTTCTTGAATCTCATGCTAAAACCTGAATGTATAAGAAATTGCTTCTTATGGATGAGCAAAGAAAGTGGCCTCTTGAGATAGAAACTACTCCGGTGAAGCTTCTGTGAACATTGCTGAAATGATAAGAAAGGATTTCTAATGTTACATCAACCTAGTTGATAAAGCAGTAGCAAGGGTTGAAATGATTGATTCCAATTTTCAATGAAATTTTATTGTGGGTAAAATGCTCCCAAACAGCATCACACACTACAGAGAAAACTTTTGTGAACTGAAGGGTCAATCAATGCAGCAAACTTATTTGTTTTCTTATTTTAAGAAATTACCTTAGCTACCTTAACCTTCAGCAAGTCCCACCCTGGTCAGCAGCCATCAACATTGAAACAAGACCTTGCACCAGCAAAAAGATTACAACTCTTTGAAATCTCAGATTACCCTAGGCATTATTTAACAATAAAGTGTTTAAAGTTAAGATAGGTACTTTTTAAAGACATAATGCAATTGGAAACTTAATAGACTACAGTATAGTGTGAACATAACTTTTATATGCACGGGGAATCCATAAACTTTGTGTGACTTGCTTTGATGAAATATTCACTTTATTGCAGTCATCTGGAACACAATCCTCAAAATCTCTGAGATAGGCCTGTATGTTAAACAGATATCTGCACTTCTATGTACATTGTAGAATTATTCACAATATCCAAGACATAAAATGAACCTAAGTGTCTATCAACAGATTTATGAACATTAAAAGTGTGGTGTATATGCATAATAGAATACGATTCAGCTTTTAAAAAGAAGGAAATTCAGTCATGTGAAACCACATAGATGAATTTGGCATACATTGTGTTAAGTAAAATAAACCAGTCACAGAAAGATGAGTACCACATTATGTAACTTACGTGTGAAATCTGAAAAAGTTAAATTCATGGAAGCAGAGAGTATAACAGTGGTTAACAGAGGCTGGAGGAGGTGGTAGGAATTGGAGAGATGGTCACAGCATACAAAATTTCAGTTAGATGGTAGGAGCTGTCCAATAAATCTATTGTATGGCATAGTGACTATATTTAAAAATATTGTTTTATGAAAATTGTTATGAGAATACATTTTAAGTACTCTCACCCAAACATTAAAAGTATAAAAGATGGGGCATATATTAATTAGCTCTACTGTGCCATTTAACAATGTATACATATTTTAAAACATCATGTTGTACTCAATGAATATATACAATTTTCATTTGGAAATAAATAGTCAATGATTAGAAAACATATTCACTATGAAAAAAAAGAAGGAAATGGCTTTGTTTCACAGTTCCAGTTTTGAAAACCAAATATTAACTATTCATTTTTTTTCTCCTGGCCATCTTTTTTTAAAAATGTGTCAGAACCCACTCAAACATATGATACTTCCAGTTAATACTACAATCATCCCAACGTATCCTGGAGGAATTGGTTCCAGGATCCCCAATGATACTAAAATCCACTCATACTCAAGTCCTGCAGTTGGCTCTGTGGAACCTGCAGATAGGAAAAGTCAGCTTTCTGTATACACAGGTTTTGAATCCTGCAAATACTGTATTTTCAATATGCATGGGGTTGCAGATGTGGAACCTACCAATATGGACTATTGACTGTATTTATTGAAAAAAATCCAACCATAAGTGGACCCATGCAGTTCACACCTGTGTTGTTCAAGGGTCAACTGTATTTGTCAGGATATTTAATAATTGTATAGATTCATATAACCATAAATCCTTCAAACAGTCTTGGGGTCAGTATAATTGTCTATACTTTATAGTTAAAGGGACTGTTACTTAAATGAATTCATCTAAATTCACACAGGTGGTTAAATGGCAGTGGTGAAACTGTGTTTGAATAAATGACTAAATGATTCTTGATTACATGTACAAATGAAAGGAACATCAAATGAATGATTTCATGAAATAAATGATACCAAATATACTGCTATCGTATAGAGATACTTTACTCATTAGCATTGTTGGTTATAAACACGTCTCTGGCTGACTTAGGCAAAAAAAGAATTCATTCTTGAGGAAAGATCTTAGCACTCAGCTTGGGAACAGAGAGCAACTTTTAAAGACTATATTGTGTTCCCTCAAAACACAGATTGAAGGCTTAACCCCCAATGTGACTGTATTTAGAGACAGAAACTTTAGGGAAGTAGTTAATGATTAAAGAGGCTTCTAGGTCAACAAGGAAACTGGCAGATAATATGGTCTCAACTAGCTAATGGCAATTAGAAAAAGAATATGTTTGTATACCTCACGTGAGCGCTCTTGGCACAGGTTCTGTAGCCTTAATCCTGGGTTGGCTATATTCATCTTGTGTAATTTTGAGCAATCTATTTATGTTATTTCTATCTCATTTCCTGCTCTCTAAAATGTGGATAATAGTAATGATTACCACATAGAATTGTTGTGAGGACCAAATGAAACAGTATACTTAGAAGTTAGAAGGTACCTGGCATATTGTTAATTTCTCAATAAATGTAGGTCATTGTTATTCAAAACCTATAGTCAGGCAACTTGAAGACATCATTGAATTTCTTAGTTACATTCTTAGTGTCCTTTAGCTGAATGTCCATAGCAGCATTAAAATACTTCTGTGGTAAATAGCAAATTCTTCTTCCTGAAGCATGAGTGAAAAGTGGAGATGGGGTTGGGCATCTAATAGCTCCTACTGCAGAATTTGTTATTGAGAAACATATGATCCTATGCAAAGAGAGTTAAGGGAAATGAGTTTAAGAGTGAGCCTATGAAAGTTCTGTCAAAAGTAAGCACATTCATAAATATAGAAAGTCATTTGGTTTTACAGTCATGAAAATATTATATTAAAGACTTCAAGCAAAATGTCAGCTGTCAATTTACATATGATTTCCTTTGAAAGAATTAAGATTATTGTTGCTTCTAGTGGATCAATCCAGAAACTTAGATGTCAACCTTCTCACTCTTTCTCAATCAATGACCAAATTCTGTAAACTCTACCTTTGAATTTTCTCAAATCTATGGATCTCTTCTCATCTCAATAGGCTATTATGCTAGCTCAGGTGTCCATCTTCTCTTTTATGTATCCCAATAACAGACATCCTCCTCCCGACAATGTTTTTCCAGTTCTAACTTTCCAGTGGCTTGACATCTCGCCTGTGATGATTTAGAACTCTCTAACATAACTTACAAATCTTTTCCCACCTGTCACCCACTTATTTCTATAGTTCTACAGAAGTGAAGATGGTATATCCAGGAACCATACAATAGTAATTGTATCCCTCACATGTCTGGAGTTTGTGGCAGTGTCCAAATATTATGTAATACAATTCTTTGGAAGAAGGCTAACTCAATTGTCTGTCTTTTTTTCGTCCTTTAAAAATTCTTTTTAATAATTTTTGTGGGTGCAGAGTAGGTGTATATATTGATGAAAAAATCCTCAACAAAACACTAGCAAAGCAAATTCAACAATACATTAGAAAGATTATTCATCGTCACTGAGTGGGATATATCCCTGTGATGCAAGCATAGTTCAACATATACAAAAGAATCAATGTGATGCACCATATCAACAGAATGAAAGACAAAAACCATATAATCATCTCAATGGATGCCAAAAAAGCATTTGATAAAATTCAACTTTCCTTCATAATAAAACCTCTGAACAAACTGGGAATAGAAGAAACATACCTCAACAGAATAAAAGACATATATGACAGACCCACCGCTAGTATCAAACTGAATGGGGAAAAGCTGAAAGCCTTTTTTCCAAGATCTGGAACACAAGAAGGCGGTCCACTTTTACCAGGGTTTGCTAATATTTGTATGAGGATTTTTGCATCAATATTCATCAGAGATATTGGACTATAGTTTTCTGTGTTTTGATGTGTCTTTGGTTTTAGTATCAGGATAATACTTGCCTCATAGAATGAGATTGGAAGTACTCCCTTCTCTATTTTTTTTTTTACTTTTTCCCACTTTTCTATTGGAATTGTTTATCTTTTTTTATACACTTTAATATCTGTGATACATGTGCTCAATGCGCAGGTTTGCTACATAGGTATAAATGGGCCTTGGTGGTTTGTTGCACCCGTCAACCTCTCATCTACATTAGGTATTTCTCCTAATACTGTCCCCCCCCAGCCCTTCACATGCTGACAGGCTCCGTTGAATGAAGTTCCCCTCACTGTGTCCATGTGTTCTCATTATTCAATTCCCATTTATGAGTGAGAACATGCTGTGTTTGCTTTTCTGTTCCGTGTTAGCTTGCTGCCTTTTCCTCTATTTTTCAGAACAGTTTGAGTAGGATTGATATTCTTCTTTAAATGTTTGGTAGAATTCAGCAGTGAAGCTATCAGGTCCTGGGCTTTTCTTTACTGAGAGACTTTAGTATATCTTCAATCTCGTTACTTGCTCTTGGTCGGTTCGGGTTTTGGATTTCTTCCTGGTTCAATCCTAGTAGGTTATACGTGTCTAGGAATTTGTCCATTTATTTTAGATTTTCTATTTTATTGGTATGTAGGCTGGGCACAGTGGCTCATGCCTGTTATCTTAGCACTTTGGGAGGCCAAGGCAGGTGGATTGACTGAGCTCAGGAATTCGAGACTAGCCTGAGCAACACGGTGAAACCCCGTCTTTACTAAAATACAAAAAGAAAAAGAAATTATCCAGATGTGGCTGCGTGTGCCGGTAGTCCCAGCTACACGGGAGGGTGAGGCAGGAAAATTACTGTACCCCAAGAGGTGGAGGTTGCAGTGAGCCGAGATCATGTCACTGCACTCCAACTTGGGTGACAGAGTGAGACTCTGTCTCAAAAAAAAAAAAAAAATCCAATTTATTGGTATACATTTGCTCATGGTAGCCACTAATGATCCTTTGATTTTCTACAGTATCAGTTGTAATGTCTCCTTTTTTATTTCTAATTTTATTTTTTTGGATCTTCTCTCTTTTTCTTAGTCTGGCTCAAAGTTTGTCAATTTTGTTTAATTTTTCAAAAGACCCTGTTTTTATTTCATTGATCTTTCATACTATTTTTCCATTTCAATTTCATTTATTTCTGCTCTGATCTTTATTATGTCTTTTGCTCTACAAATTTTAGGTTTGGTTTGGTCTTCCTTTTCTAATTCTCTACAATGCACTGTTAGATTGTTTATTTGAAGTTTTTCTTCTTTCTTGATGTAGGCACTTATAGCTATAAACTTTCCTCTTAGTACTACTTTTGCTGTGTCTCATAGGTTTTCATATGTTGTATTTCCATTATCATTTGCTTCAAGAAATTTTTCAACTTACTTCTTAATTCCTGCATTAAATCGCTGGTCATTCAAGAACATATTGTTTAATTTTTATGGATTCATATAGTATACAGTTTACAAAATTTCTCTTGTTATTAATTTCTTTTATTGTTTATTTATTTTTTAGAGATGGAGTCTTGCTGTGTCACTCAGGCTAGAGTGCAGCTGTGTGACCTTGACTTACTGCAAACTTAGCCTCCCAGATTCAAGCGATTCTCATGCCTCAGCTTCCCAAGTAGCTGTGATTACGGGTCCGTGACACCACGCATGGCTAATTTTTTTGTATTTTTAGTAGGACAGGGTCTCACCATGTTGGCAAGGCTGCTCTCTAACTCCTGACCTCAAGTGATCTGCCCACCTCAGCATCCCAAAGTGCTGGGGCTATAGGTGTGAGTGACTTTGCCCAACCCTTATTAATTTCTAGTATGTTTCCATTGTGATCAGAGAAGATTCTCAATATTATTTCAATTTTTTGAATATCTTCAGACTTGTTCTGTGACCTAACATATGGTCTATCATTGAGAATGATCCATTTTCTGAGGATACAAATGTGTATTCTGAAGCTCTTGGATAAAAGTTCTGTAGATATCTATTAGATTTATTTGGTCTATAGCACAGATTAAGTCTGCTGTTTCTTCATTGATTTTCTGTCTGGAAGATCTGTCCAGTACTGAAAGTGGGGTCTTGAAATCAGCAGCTATTATTGTATTTGGGTCTATCTTTCTCTTTCTCTTTAACAATATTTCCTTTACATATCTGGGTGCTCCAGTTGGGGATGCATATACATTTAAAATTGTTATATTCTCTTGCTGAATTGACCCCATTACCATTATATGGTGAGCTTATTTGTCTCTTTTTATAGTTTTTGTCTTGAAATCTATTTTTCTTGCATAAGTGTAGTGACTCCTGTTCTTCTTTGTTTCTATTGTCACAGACTATCTTTCTCCTTCCCTTTATTTTCAGTCTGTGTGTGTCTGTATAGATGAAGTGTGTTTCTTATAGGCATTAGATCAATGGGTCTTGTTTTTAAATCCATTCAGCCCCTCTATGTCTTTTGATTGGAGAGTTTAGTCCATTTACATTCAATGTTATTATTAATAAGTAAGGACATATTCCTGCCATTTTGGTATTTGTTTGCTGGTTGTGAACTCTTCTTCCTTGTTTTTCTCCTTCCTGCCTTCCTTTAGCAAAAGTGATTTTCTCTGGTGATAAAATTTGGTTTCTTTCTTTTAATTTTTTGTGTGTCCAGTGTATGTTTTTGGGTTTGAGGTTACCATGAAGTTTGCAAACGCTATCTTATAACCCATTATTTAAATCTGATAGCAAAACGGTTTTCATAAACAAAGAAGCACAAAGTAAACTGATAAAAACCCAATGCTTTAATTTTGTCTTTCCACTTTTTAACTTTTTATTATTTCTATTTATATCTTACTGTACTGACTATTTCTTGAAAAGTTGTTGTAGTTATTAGTTTTGATTGGTTCATCATTTGGTGTGACTACTTAGGGTAAAAGTAGTTTATACACCAGAGCTACAGGGTTATAATATTCTGTCTTTTTCTGTGTACTGATTATTATCAGTGTGTTTTAAAACTTCTGATGATTATTTATTGCTCACTAATGTTCTTTTCTTACTGAATGTTCTGTTCTTTCTAATGTTCTTTTCTTTATTTACCATTTCTTGTGAGACAGGTCTAACATTGATGAAATCCCTCGGCTCTTGTCTTGGAAAGTATTCTTCCTTCGTGTTTGAAGAATATTTTTGCCAGATATAATATTCTACGGTAAAAGGTTTTTTCCTTCAGTACTTTAAATATGTCATGCCACTGTCTTCTAGGTTTCCACTGAAAAAATCTGCTGTCAGATGTATTGGATTTTTGTTGTATGTTATTTATTTCTTTTCTCTTGCTGCTTTTACATTTCTTTCTCCTTGACCTTTGGTAGTTTGATTTTAAATACCTTGAGATACTCTTTGGGTTAAATCTGCTTGGTGTCCTACAACTTTCCTGTATTCAGATACTGACATCTTTCTCTGGTTGGGGAAGTTCTCTCTTATTATTCCTTTAAATAAATTTTCTACACCTATATCTTTTCTACCTTCTCTTTAATGCCAACAATTCTTAGATTTTCCCTTTCAAGGCTATTTTCTATATTCTGTAGATGTGCTTTGTTGTTTTTATTTTTTTTCTTTTGTATCTTTTGACAGTGTCTTTTTAAATAGCCTGTCTTCAAGCTGACTAATTCTTTTTTCTGCTTGGTCAATTCTGCTATTAAAGGACTCTGATGCATTCTTCATTATGACAATTGCGTTTTTCATCTCCAGAATTTCTGTTTCTTTTTAACTATTTCAATCTCTTTGTTAAATTTATCTGATAGAATTCTGAATTCCTTCTCTGTGTTCTCTCTGTGTTATCAAAGTTTCTTTAAGTTTCCTCAATGCAGCTATTTTGAACTCTCTGTCTGAAAGGTCACATATCACCATTTCTTCAGGATTGGTCCCTGGTGACCTATTTGGTTCATTCGCTGAGGTCATGCTTTTCTCAATGTTTCTGAAGCTAGTAGATGTTCTTCGGTGTCTGAGCACTGAAGAGTTAGGTGTTTGCTGTAGTCTTCACTGTCTGGGCTTATTTGTAGCCATCCTTTTTGGGAAGGCTTTTCAGATATTTGAAAGGACATAGATATCGTGACTTAAGCTGTCTCTACTTTAGGGAGCATCCCAAGCCCAGTAATACTGCAGTTTTTGAAGACTCATAAAAGTACTCCTTCAATGGTCATGGACATGATACAGGAGAATTCTCTGGATTGCCAGGCAGAGACTGCTCTGTTTTCTTCCCTTAATTTCTTGAAAAAAAAAAATCTCTGTCTCTGGTCTGAGCCACCTAAAACTGGGGGTAGAGTGACATAAGCACTCCTGTGGCCACCAGCATTATGACTGCACTAGATAAGGTCTGAGGCCCACACAGCACTGCACCTTGCCCAAGGCCTGCTGTAATCACTTTTTGGTTACTGCCTATGTTTGGTCAAGGCCCTGGAGCTCTGCAATCAGCAGGTAGCAATGCCAGCTAGGCTTGTGTCCTTCCCATTCGGACAGTGAGAACCCCCAGGCCCTGGCTGGATACAGAGGTGCTGTCCAGAAGTCAGAGACTAGAGTCTAAAACATTACATGGCTACCTGGTGTTCTATTATGTTGCAGTCGAACTGACGTTCAAACCACAAGATGAAATCCTTCCCACTTTTCTCTTCTCTTTCCAAAGGCAGAGGAGCCATGCCCCATAGTGACCCCTACCCACTGGTTGCCAAACTACCAACCAGTGTTCTCTTTAAGCTGAAGAGCTCTTAAATCAGCTTGTAGTAAAGGCTGCCTGGCCTGGGACTCACCCTTCAGGTCTGTGGGCTCCCTTATGGCCCAGGGTAGGTCCAGAAATGCTGTTCAAGAGCTAAGTCCTGCAACTGGGAATGCCAAGAGCCCACTTGCTGCTCCACCATCCTGTGGCTGTTCTGACACCTAAGGTGCAAACAAAGTTTCTTTACTCTCCTTCCATTTTTCTGAAGAAGAAAGGATCTTGCCTCATAGCTGCCTCAGCTGGAAATGTGCTGAGTCTCTCCTGAAACCTGCTAGTCTCAGATGCTCATCCAAAGCCGTCTATGTGTTAATAGTACCTGGGTATTGCTGAGGTTATTCAGGGCTCAAGGTATCTTCAATTAACAGGTGATGAATGCTCTGAGGAATGGATTCTTTTCTTAAATGTAGAGGGTTCCCTTCTAGCCCAGCCTATGTCTAGAAATGTTGTCTAGGAGCAGAGGCCCGGAACGGGGGCCTCACAACTCTGTTTGGTGCCTTATCCTGTTGTGGCTGAGCTGATATGCAAAGACAAAGTCTTCCTTACTCTTTCTTTTCCATTCCTCAAGCAGAAGGAAGGAGACTCTTTGGGAGCTATGAGATATGCAACCTGGAGTTAAGGGAGGGGTGATAACAGCACTCCTTTGGCTGACCCAGCTGGTGTCTGAGTATGTCAAATGTCCCCTAGTCCACAATTTCTGGGACTTATTCAGCACTGGACTCACCTAAGAGTTGCAGTCCTTATGACTTAGACTGCCTTTCAAGTTTACTTGGAAACACAGAGAACTGTAGGCCCTCTGTGGTGAGATTTTCAGGCACTGAAGTTCGTACTGCTGGGATTGCTGATTCCTCTTAGGTTAGGACTGGCTTAAATGCTCCCTCTGCCTCCATGGGCAGGTGTCAGCTGAGTTTGGTCTAGTTTCCCTTTGTGTCTAACAAACAGCAATGAGTTCAATGCCTCATAATTTCTGTGTTCTTCCTCCCCCCGTGCCCAGAGATACACTGCACCACACGACTGCTACTGAGGTTGGGAGGGAGGGGGGTTGGTGATTCAGGACTGTTTTTTTCTGTCACTTCAGTGTCTCTTTCAGGGATATTAAGTCCAAACCGGGTACTATGAGTGCTCACTTGATTTTTGGTTCTCATGTAGGTATTTTTTCTGTGTAGTTGTTAACTTGGGGCCTCGTGGGGTATGGGGAAATGATTAGTGGAGCTTTCCATTCTGCCATCTTGCTTTGCTTCTCGTCCCCATTATAAACTATTTTAAAAAATCTTTAATGGCTCAAGAATTTGCTTAAGTAATACTCAGTATAGAATACAAATATGCGTTCTCTCAACTATCCAGTGTGCTGTCAATTATGGAATAAAAAATATGTATTGAGTAGTTGAAATGGACCTTTTTTATAAAAGGATAATTAATTAGTTTACTGCATAACTCTATAAACTTTGATATAGATTTAAGAAATTAATCATTTACAATTATAAATATGTAAAAATTCTTTGATACACTATGTGAACAACTTTTGATTCAAAAAGTAGAGTAACTAAAAGAATAAAATTCAATGCCTTACACAGCAAGCATGTGCAGATAGTATAAAATCCTAATTGATAATTTTTAATATATCATCTGTAGTAGATGATTTAAGTTTGCAAGAAGATATAAACTGTTTAAGGGTAGAGAATCACTCTCTATGGTGTCATGGTGTCATTAAAGGATTCGATATTTGGACTCATATTCCAGACATTGCCACTGGTTAGCTTTGTGACCTAGGGGAAGACATTTACTTTTTTGTCAGCAACAGCTTCCTTATTTGTGTAAAAATAACTCTTGTTTTTCTCATGTCATAAATGATTACAATTTGAATTTGCTTTCACTTCCAGAAAGTGGGTAAAGACTTTTTTTTTTTTAAAATTAGAGAGAGTATCTCACCCTATTGCCCAGGCTGAAGTGCAGAGGTGAAATAGCTCACTGCGATCTCAAATTTCTGGGCTGAAGGAATCATTTCATCTCAGTCTCCTGAGTAGTTGGTACTATAGACACATGCCATTATATGTGGCTAATTAAAAACTAAAATTTTAAAGACTGGTTTTATTAGGTTGCACATGGTCATATCAAATTTCTGCCCTCAAGTGATCCTCCTGCCTCAGCCTCCCAAGTAGCTGGTATTACCAGTGTGAGCCACTGCACCCAGGATAAAGTTTTATAACTTTTATTTTCCCATTTTTTAATCTCAATGTCTTCAAAATATAATATAGATCAGACTTTTTTAGATAGCATTTTATAAGATACAGATTGCCAGGCACTTTGGGAGCCTCTGATTTACCTGATCTGGAAAAGTTCTTGTATTGTTAACAAGCAAGCCCAACTGATCTTGAAGTAGATGGTGTGAGGAACACACATTGAAAATAATGTTTGTCTCTATTCCTCTACAAAGCTAATTCCAGTCCCCTTGAAACTTTTCTCCAGTAATTGCTTTTTCTTCTGATACTTACAATACCCCTCCCTCTTGCTCCACTTTAGACAACCACAGGACAAGGTATACGAAACCCTGTTCTCATTATTACAGTAACCTTCTTGAGGCATTCTTTGCTTTTTCCAAGCTACAAATGGTTGAAAGTATGAGGCCAGGTATTTTGCCTTGAAACCAAACTTTCCAACTATTGTTTGCTGTGCTAACTTCATTTAAATAAGACTGCAGTTGTGCTATTTTTGCCAACTATAGAAAATTGACTTAATATTGTCTAGAATAGTCTTTCAGCTACAACAAGTTATGTGTAAATCAAAAGCTTCTTTTGAGAAGTGTCTGCTCATGTCCTTCGCCCACTTTTTGATGTGTTTGTTTGTTTTTTTCTTGTAAATTTGTTGGAGTTCATTGTAGATCCTGGATATTAGCCCTTTGTCAGATGAGTAGGTTGCAAAAATTTTCTCCCATTTTGCAGGTTGCCTGTTCACTCTGATGGTAGTTTCTTTTGCTGTGCAGAAGCTCTTTAGTTTAATTAGATCCCATTTGTCAATTTTGGCTTTTGTTGTCATTGCCTTTGGTGTTTTAGACATGAAGTCCTTGCCCATGATTCTCACTCATAGTTGGGAATTGAACAATGAGAACCCATGGACACAGGAAGGGGAACATCACACTTCGGGGACTGTCGTGGAGTGGGGGAGGGATAGCATTAGGAGATATATCTAATGCTAGATGATGAGTTAGTGGGTGCAGTGCACCAGCATGGCACATGTATACATATGTAACTAACCTGCGCATTGCACACATGTACCATAAAACCTAAAGTATAATAATAATAAAAAAAAAGAAATTTTGAGTTAAGACACCCACACACAAAAAAAGCTTCTTGTGTTAAACTTCTTATAATTGTAGAAGCTGCTCAATACAGAACATAGTCTCAGTCCTCCTTTGGTCCACAAAGCATCTGACTTTCTGTCTATGGACAGAACTTCTGGTTTAATCTACAGGAACCCATAACTTCCTGAAGCTTTGTGCTAAACAGTGACAGTGTGAGTCAATTGAATTTTAGTGTGTCTGAGTCCATAGAGTGTAAGCTACAGAAACATTTCCATGGCCATTCTGAGCAAGTGTAGCAGGCAGTGTGCCTACAGCTCTGCAAAGAAACTTCAAGTAAGCAGAATTGTTTAGAACAGCCTTTTTTTCTTGGTGTTTCAATTAATTATGATTCTTGTTCTCAATCATTTGTATTTGTTAATTTATTTCTTTTCCCTTGTCAAACCTTGGAATTAGCACTCACCAGGGTCTTAATGTTGAGAACAAATTCTTCAAAACCTTTAGGTACCTGAAGCTGGAAAATACTTTAGAAAAAGCCAGTGTGTAGCCTTTTGAATTTGTAAAATATCCAAATGCTTTCCTTGAATTATAAATTATCAATATGCTTAAACATTTCTCTGACAACTTCTAGATCTCCAGGGTAATATTGTTAGCAAAAAGAAAAAAAATCAGTATTCTCCTTGCCTCCAACCCGGCTTCTAGAGTATTACTTGTTTATTTGCATAGAAAAATCTTCCTTCTTCCTTCTGTGTCATGTGGCTGGAATAAAAAAATGCTTTTCTGTTGCCCTCTGCCAAATTTCTCTCCATCTGTTGAAACATTTGGCACCTGACATCCTAATTTTTCCTCCAGCAAATTTCTGCTACATCCTGTTCATGTCTGTGATAACTGAAACTCCCATTACCTTCTTGGCTCCTACTCGATTGACTTGGAGTTGATGACAACAGTCATACATGCCAAACTGATCTATTTCTGAATGCCTCTAAAATCTCAATCTGTAATAGTCTAATATCTGACCCCAATCTCCTATTTGTAAGTACATTTTTCCCTGTCTATTAACATTGCTATTCTTTGACTTCATCAAGTGCTTTCATCCCTTGCTTTTTCTATATTTTGTCACTTTATTGGTCTCCAACCTACTTTACTTTTTTCTTCTCTGTGTTAGATGTGAATTTCAATCTCTCATTTCTATGTTCTCAAGTGCTTTGTCCCTTATCTTTCTTGTTAATCCAGCCCTGAAAAAACCAATCTTGCTTTGTTTTAATTTGTCTTCTGTGCTTTTACTTTTAGGGTGCTGAGCTTAAGAAACTGTTGAGTAACACTTCCAAATAATGGTGTCCATCTTTACATGATCCTAAGCATGCTTGCCAGTCCTTGCTAATTCTATTCCACTCTTTCTCCCATTAACATCAAAAGCCATTTACACCCCAACCATTTCCCCTAACATCCTAATTCTTTTTCTGGACGCTTTCTTGGACTACTCCCTCATCCACTCACTTCTAAAAAGTGATTTCGGGAATAGGAAGAAATTTTACCTCTTCCAGGAAATAGACATTCAAAAATAACTTGCCAACTCTCTTCTCTTTTTCTCTAACCCTGTGTACTCCTGTATACAATTAGTCCTTACTTAACATTGTCAATAGGTTCTTGGAAACTGCAATATCAAATGAAACAACGTGTATCAAAATTACTTTTACCATAAGCTAATTAATATAAAGAAGAGTTAAATTCCTACAGCATATTTCTGGTGACAAAAACATCACCAAACTTATAAAGAACAGAAACACTTCTAATATGAAACAATGCAATAAATGTAAGCTGTATATACATTTAAGAAATATTGATACAAACAAGTAAGATAATTACTTACCTAATTTTTGGTGCATTAGTGTGTGATGGTGATCACAGTGGTGGTGGGTTAAATTGAGAAATAAATGTTTGCAAAGGAAAAGGTGTAAGAAGCACCTCTTGTATCTATGAATTTAAAAATCAATCACAGATGTGATGGGCTCGCTGAGTCCTTTTGCACAGCATTGTTTATTGTCATGCAGTTGTATCATTATCACAGACTTCATGAATTTTTGTTTTATTGTGAATGTTTCATTCATTCATTTTTCAACTGCCTTATTCCAGTTCATGGGAGCAAGTGACTGAAGCCTATCCTGGTGGCTCAGAGCACAAGGCAGGAACCCACCATGGACTGGAAACGCTTCCATCCTGGGCACACGTGTGCACGTGCACACACACACACACTCTCTCTCTCACACACACACACACTCATCCTGTGAAAATTTAGACATGTCAATATACTAATATACATATTTTTGAGATGTGACAGGAAATGGGATTATCCAGAGAAAGTCCACGCAGACATGAGGAGGACAGCCAAACCGCACATAGACAGTGGTCCAGCCAGGAATTGATTTTTCTCTCTTTACCCTTATAATGAAAAGATATTGAACAAAATGACATTATTTGATGACCTGCTATATACATACATACATACCCTTGCATCTTCATCCATCCTAAATTTTTTTGACTTCTCACTGGAAGAAGTACTCTTCCTCTTCAAAACTTAATTTAACAAGTCTGCTGAGAATTATGGTTGATGATTACATGAATTAGTCAACATAAAGAAGCTGAAATAGTGGTTGGCATTTTGTACACAAGGTCATTGAATTTCTGTCATCTTTCTATGTCCTGTTAGATGCATTGGCCTATCAATCACTTACATCTTACCTCTTGTAGTTAGTATAGGTATGCTTAACTCTCATCTAATAAGAGAAATGCCTTTCTTTGAGCTCTTGTAGCTCTCTTCTTCCCCTTGATACTCTCATGTTCCTCTTTCTTTTCTGGTCAAGCCCGTTGAAAAAGTAACCTTCACTTCCTCACATTTCGTTTAGTCTCTAGTTCCCATAACCTGATTTCTTCTCCCGTCCACATCTCTTACCAAGTCGGTAATCAGCTCCTAACTTCAAAATGCACTGCCATCTTTAGTACTCATCTCTTTTAGCTTCTCAGCAACCTTTGACTGCTTTGTTAACTCTTTCCTTGAAGGTTTCTCCGATTTTGGCTTCCAAGGTCCTTCTCTTGTTTTTCACATTCTTTTTTTTTTTTTTTCCGTTTTTCCCATCTCTTCTACTGGCTCCTCTTCCTCTCTGATTTTCTTAAACAACACCTGATCCAATAGTCACTCTCTTACAATCCTTCATTATAATATATTGAAGAATATATTATATTATATTAGACTATTGGATCATGTTGACCCATAAACATTCTGCTGCCTTGGCACCTTGGAGTGAATTGAAACTAGGTGTCTCTCATTGGTGAGAGCTGAACCAGGGTCCAGCCATGGAGGGAAGCTGACAGTGAAACAGAAGTGGGTGGGAGAGCATGTGCTATTGGTAGAGACACTAGGCCATATACAACCTTTTTTTTTATCCACATTTTTGTGCACCCCCTACAGTTTATGCATCTAATATTCATTGCAAAAAAACCTACTATTAGGCATTTTCTTCTGCTTTGGAATTTTCTGTTAGCAGCCACATTTTTCTCAGAAACTTGGCTATACCAGGAGCAAAGAGACTTAATTCTCAGTCTTTGAGAAAAAGCATTCTAAAAATCCCATTTCTATCCCTCACTGACTCTATTTGTTCATTCACTGAACAAAAGCTTACTAATTTTTCCACTATGCTAAGTGCTGAGCTTGATGCTTGAGTCACAATAAAGACTAAGACATAATATCACTCACCAAGGAGATTACTCTCCTCTGGGGAAATATGCTACCAAAGCCTGCAGAATGGGCAGAATTCTGTGCCATTTGGTTAGTGAGCCCATCATCTTACACAGTGACAGAAACACATGAGCTTGTTCTAGATCTGTGGTTTGCCTCAAAATGTCTATTTTGTGCCAATAGATTTATTCAAGTAAGTTACATATAGTCCATGTTGAAGCTGCAGTTTTCTTCATTTGTGTTTCTGTCCAGTAGAATGGTCACCTTCACTGGATTTAAAGGTTTTTAAAATTTCTTTCAGAACCTTGTATATACACAAATTACCACTATGCTAAACACTTCACACACCTTTTCTGTCAAGGAAATCCTCATGACAACCTAGAAAGTAGATATTACTATCCCCATTTTATAGATAATGCAACTGAGGCAGAGAGGCTCAAATAACTTGACTTACCTAAGGTGACCCAGATAGCCAGAAGAAGAGCCAGGGGTGGAGTATTGGTTTGTTTGATTCCAAAGCCCATGTTGTTAACCACTGTGTTTCCTTTTGTGTTGATTTTGGCTATATACTTATGAAGGGGGCCAGCCCCTCCACACCTGTGGGTATTTCTCATCAGGCAGGATGAGAGACAGAAAAGAAATAAGACACAGAGACAAAGTATAGAGAAAGGAAATTGGGCCCAGGGGACCGGCGCTCAGCATACCGAGGACCCGCACTGGCACTGGTCTCTGAGTTCTCTCAGTATTTATTGATTACTATTTTCACTATCTCAGCAAGGGGAACGTGGCAGGAGAACAGGGTGATAGTGGGGAGAAGGTCAGCAAGAAAACATGTTAGCGAAGGAATCTGTGTCACAAATAAGTTCAAGGGAAGGTGCTATGCCTGGATGTGCACGTGGGCCACACGTATGCTTCTCTCCACCCAAACATCTCAGTGGAGTAAGGAGTAATAGAGCAGCATTGCTGCCAGCATGTCTCACCTCCCGACACAGGGCAGTTTTTCTCCTATCTCAGAGTAGAACATACAATCAGGTTGTATACTGAGACATTCAGTTCCCAGGGGCAGGCTGGAGACAGAGGCTTTCCTCTTATCTCAACTGCAAGAGGCCTTCCTCTATGAATCCTTCTTCAGCACAGACCATTCACGGGTGTCGGGCTGGGTGATAGTCCGGTCTTTCCCATTCCACAAGGCCATATCTCAGGTTATCATATGGGGAGAACCTTGGACAATACCAGGCTTTACTGGGCAGAGGTCCCTGTGGCTTTCCACAGTGCTTTGTGCCCCTGCTTACTAGAGAATGGAGAATGGTGACGACTTTTACCCAGCATACTGCCTGTAAACATATTGTTAACAAGGCACATCTTGTACAGCCCTAGATCCCTTAAACCTTGATTCCATACAACACTTGTTTCTGTGAGCTCAAGTTTGGGGCTAAAGTTACAGATTAACAGCTTCTCAAGGGAAAACAATTGTTCAGGGTACTGGTGAAAATGGAGTTTCTTATGTCTTCTTTTTCTTTTTTTTTTTTTTTGGAAATTAAATTAGATGTGTTTATTCTACTTAGAACAAAGCTGGTTTTATAATGTATCTTGGCTTATTTTTCCAAAACAGGAATAGTGTCATCAAATGTGATGACTGTATTTCTATTACTCATGCCTAAAATTGCTGTGAGACTCAGGTATTACCTGAATACAAGGTCATAGCTTTTTGTTTAACATTTTTAAATGCTTAGATTTACAGTTTTATTTTATTTTTTTATTTTTTATTTTATTTAAAAGTCCTCTTTATTTGTTATCAAGTCCAGCCTGAGTCATCACTCTAAATTGGTATTTAGTTATTTTCAGCTTCATTTAACATATCAACTCATTTTGGTAAAATTTGTTAGACTACCAAACATAGATATCAGACTGGAACAAAGAAATTATAATATGCACCCACATTAATTTCAGTACTTCTTGTCTTCAAAGTATAATAAAAGTACCCAACAATGATAGACTGGATTAAGAAAATGTGGCACGTATACACCATGGAATACTATGCAGCCATAAAAAATGATGAGTTCACGTCCTTTGTAGGGACATGGATGAAATTGGAAATCATCATTCTCAGTAAACTATCGCAAGAACAAAAAACCAAACACCGCATGTTTTCACTCATAGGTGGGAATTGAACAATGAGAACACATGGACACAGGAAGGGGAACATCACACTTCGGGGACTGTTGTGGGGTGGGGGGAGGGGGGAGGGATAGCATTGGGAGATATACCTAATGCTAGATGACGAGTTGCTGCGTGCCGCGCACCAGCATGGCACATGTATACATATGTAACTTACCTGCACGTTGCGCACATGTACCATAGAGCCTAAAGTATAATAATAATAATAATAATAATAATAAAAAGAAAAAAAATTAAAAAAAAACAACAAAAAAAAACCTGTCCTTTCACACATTGAATTGTCTTGGCACCCTCATTAAAAATCATTTGACCATGTTAAAAAAAAAAAAAAAAAAAAGAAACATGGCTTTTCCTCCTCTATTTGGGTACTTTTATTATGTCTTCTTTTTCTACATAGATACAGTAACAGTCTGATATCTCTTTCTTTTCCCTATATATCCCCCTTTTCTTTTTGACAAAACCGCCATCGTCATTATGGCCCATTCTCGCTGGTCGCTGTCTCTTTGGAGCTGTTGGATACACCGGTAGACTAACAAGAGACAGAACAGACATACAAGGATTAATATGAAATTTACAATAGTGGAACTTCTGATGGTTTTAACCTAAGTGACGGGGTTAAGCTTTGTGAGGCCATCAGCAGCTTTTACAATTGCCTCAGTTTTTGGCACCAAATTTAAATGGGCTTTTGTTGCCTTAAAAATTTGTTTTTTAAATTTTGAAATATTTAAAGTAAGATTATCTTCTCTTCCTTGTACATGGCATCTAACTATGTCTCAGTGATGCTCAGACTCATTATAGGCTTGGAGTGTAATGCAAAAATCTGATGTGTTTCAGTCACACTGTAACTGAAAAAGATATCGCAAGCTCATGAGCCTATCTTCCAACCAAATGACGGTTTGTCTAAGATCGTTAATTTGGTTTGCCAATTTTTTATCCATTTGAGTCTGAGAATTTCACAATTTTGAGGAATTCTTTTGCCAATTATTTACATATTCTGCAGTTTGAACAGAGGAGTGTAGAGGAATTCCAGCAGCTGCAACAGTAGCTGTGACTGCAATAGGACCTATAATCACTACAAAGTAAAAATGAATCTTTTGGATCTAGTTAGAACTCGTTTTAATACTTCCGTTAAAATATGGACAGATGGGGAAGCCTCTCGCCGTCATTCCATGGACACAGGGATCTACACGCTCTCTCTTTCCCTCACCAGCAGAATATGGTGCTGCCAATCAAAAGTGGAATCAATGCAAGTAAACAATCTACAGTTTTTACAGGTTACAGTTTGGGAATCTGGTTTAATAAGTATGTTTCCTACAACTAGCATATAAAGGAGTTTTACACAACTTTGCAAAGGAATTGTCAGTTTGGAATTTAGGTTAATAGTATAATATGGCTTATGATTTTTTCTTCCTATAGTTTGATTTGCAGACCAAATTCTAATGTGGTGCGAGGCCACAGTAAGCTTTCATCATTCTGGATGTTCAGGACCAGTAACAGGACTAATTAACTGTGGTCGAGGTGAGAAAATTCTCATTTTACTCCATTTTAATGGATAGGGTGATTTTAAAATTTTATAAACCTGGTCCAGCTTTTTAAATTACTCTCATAGGTCAGATTAATGGGCGAGATGGATCGGGCTTGTGAACATGAGTGAGTCTGGCCCATACAATTATAATATAATTGGCCTCGAGGGGCCCAGTCTATAATAGTTCCAAATTCATTGTTTTGTGATATCACCGCAGTATCAGCCACATATTCTTTCCAAACTCAGACTTTCGGGTCTTTTGATTCTTTGGGAATTTTTGGAGGGCAAACCTTCCCCTTAGGCCTAAATTTTAATGATCTTTAATAAGAAGAATCCTGTAAAGTATTTATTTGTGGTCCGAGTGACATTCCACTTACCATGTGATAAGTAAATCTACTGGTGGCACCGACAGTAGGTACTTCTACCAACCAATTTTGGGTTGTAGGCATTAAGCATCTGGGTGCCTTCCCTAGGCAAATGGGAGGATAATGATACCCAATGGAAATATTTATCATCATTCCTTCTTTTTTTAGGTTGGGCAGGGCAACGATCATCTGTGGGGCCTGGTACCCATGTACTATTATTAACATATACTTTAGTAGGATTATCTATTCATGTGATTGCCCGAATTAATGACTGGAAAGGCATGTAGGCCCAGTAAGTATAATTAGTTGTAGCTGCTCCTGCAGACATGAGGGGACTGACCACCGTTGATACAGTCATCAAAGCTGCAAGCAGTATATTCTCTGGAGTTCAGGTTACCCTTGTTTTCTTCAGGCTTTTTCAGTTTACTGTGTCAGCTTTTTTAACTGGGCCCAGGTTGGTGGCTCCACTTCCTTGGTGGATGGCAACTTCTTCTGTAAGTTGTAGGTATCTAAACTAGAAGCTGGTTTTTTCCTGGGGAAATACAAGCAACACTTCTCCCCCATGTTATCACCTTTCCTATTTTTCATGTTTTATTTTCATTATTTTTTCACGAAATCAGCTTTCCTGTATGCAGACTGTCCTTTTTGTCAGTAAAATGTTGTTCTGTAGAAGTAGTTGTCTGATTTCTCTAAATGGTTAAAAATTTTAAAGTATAGAGTGGTGGATTAAGTTGCATCTGGGGAGTGTTATACTCTTATTGTCTTTTTCATTTTTTTGTTTCACCAGTTGAGCTTTTACTGTTGTATTAGTTCTTTCAATTAGAGCCTGTCCTTGGGAATTATAAGGGATTCCTGTTGTATGTGTAATTTTTCACTGATTTAAGAATTTTTGAAATGATTTACTACAGTATCCTGGCCCATTATCCATTTTAATTTTTTCTGGAACTCCCATGACAGCAAAACAAGATAGTAAACGTCTTTTAACATGGGAAGTACTTTTTCCTGTCTGGCAGGTTGCCCATACAAAATGTGAATAAGTATCAACTGTCACATGGACAAATGAGAATTTTCCAAATGACAGTACACGTGTGACATCCATTTGCCATAATGCATTAGGACATAGACCTCTGGGATTAACTCCTGCCTCCTGAGTGGGCAGGTGTAGGAATTGACACTGGGTGCAATGTTGTACAGTATTTTTTGCCTGGTTTTATGTGATATCAATTTTATTTTTTAATCCTGTTGCATTTACATGAGTTAAGGCATGAAGATCTTGTGCTTCTATGAATGCAGATGATACTAGCAAGTCAGCTTGTTCATTTGCTTCAGTTAAAGACCCTGGCAAATTAGTATGTGCCCAAATATGAGTAATACAATATGGGAAATTTCTTTTTCTTACAGTTTGTTGTAAGAAATTAAACAGCTGGTTTAACTGATCATCCATAATATATTTGATTAGGGCTGTCTCAACATCCTTTGTAGCCTGTACTACATATGCAGAATCTGATACAATGATAATAGGCTGATTAAAATCTTGTAACACTGAAATGACAGCAACAAACTCTGCTCTTTGAGTTGAGTAATACTGAGTTTCAATGACTCGTTCTTTTCACCTGATGTAAGCTGATTTTCCATTGCTGGAACCATCAGGAAACACCATCAGAGCATTCTCTAAAGGTTTATGTCTGGTAATTTTAGGTAAAATCCAAGTAGTCCATTTTAAAAACTGGAAGATTTTTGTTTTTGTGTAGTGATTGTCAATAATTTCCACAAAATCAGCAAGACCAATCTGCCATGAAGCACAATTGATAAAGGCTTTTCTAACCTGTTTCTTGATTAAAGAAACAATGATTTTTTCTGGGTCACTTCCACAGAATTTTACTACTCTTAATCTTGCCTGACCAATTAATATAGCTATTTGATTCCAGTACAATGTAGAAGTATTAATCATACTGTGAGGAAGGAGGACCACTCCACAAGATCTGTATTTTGAACGATAATGCCTGCTGGAGAATGCGCAGTAGCAAAAATCAAAAGTTGGAATGGGGCCAAGCGATGTATTCTATTTACTTGTGCTGGCTGAAAATTTTCTTCAACTATTTCAATTTTTTAGTTGTCTCTGGAGTTAATGTTGTTTTACTCTTCAATTCTGGATCCCCTGTCAAGACAGAGAACAAATTTGCCATGGCATAGGTAGGGATGCCTAGCGCTGGACAAATCCAATTAATATCTCCTTGTAATTTTTGAAAGTTATTTAATGTTTTTAATGTGTGTTTTCTTATTTGTATTTTTTGTGGTTTAATTTTCCTTTCCTCTACCTGCCTCCTGAAATAATGAAAAGGGGTAAAGGTCTCAATGTTATCAGATGCTATTGTCAGTCCTGTGTTTTAAATCTCTGTTTGCAGAAATGTATAACAGCCAATTAATTTGTCTCTCGTTTTTGCAGCACACAAAATATCATCAACATAATGAATGATATAACAGTCTGAAAAGTTGTCTCTAACTGGTTGAAGAGCTTGAGCTACAAAAGTCTGACAAATAGTTGGACAATTAAGCATTCCCTGAGGCAACATTTTCCACTGAAACCTGATGGCTGGTTCTTTATTATTTGTGGCTGGTATAGTAAAAGCAAATTTTTCAAAATCCTGTTTTGCCAGAGGAGAGGTAAAAAAGCAATCCTTCTGATGAATTATAATTAAAGGCCAATCTTTGGGGATTATGGCCAGAGAGGGCAACCCAGTTTGGATAGCCCTGCGTGGGTTGAATTACTACATTAACAGCTCTTAAGTTGGTCAGCATGCCCCATCTGCTGGAATTTTTCTGAATTACAAACATTGAAGACTCTAAGGAGAGAACATTGTTGAAACATGTCCCTTTTACATAGTTTTTATACTATTTTATGTAGCGCTCCCAACTATTCCTTAGGGAGCAGCCACCGTTTGACTCAGATGGGATGCTGCAGGTTGAGTCTGAATTGCTCCTTCACCATAGTGAACTGCAGGTTGGGCAACAATGGGTGCCACAAGCCAAGTCACAGTGAGCCTAGTTTGAGGCTCCCTCCCCCAGCACTCACTCGGCTGAGAAGGAGGTGGCCATCATGGTTTTAGCCCCAATGGCCCCAATGGTTCTGGACCCTTTTCTTCTAATTTTAATCTTTCAGGATATATTACCTCCTGTAATTGATTGTACCCAACATTTTGTGTTAACCAAGCCACTAAAGACTCTGCTACATGTTTGCAATGTGAACTTTCTTTTCCTTTCAGGGATTCTGTCCCTGCCTCTTCTTCACTGTCTATTACACAGCTTTCAGGGGCATGAGAAACTGAAACACTATGTTTTTCTGCTTGAAGTGGTTCTAAAGTTGCTTTAGTAATGGCCCAATCATTCCATACTGTAAGTGGGATGATTTTACCTTCCCTACTTGCTTGTTTCAATTCTTTACCAATTTTTTCCCAATCTTTTAGATCTAAAGTTTCCTGCTCTGGAAACCATGGGCAGAATTGTTCTATTGTTTGAAATAGCATAATTAGATTTTCTGTAGAAGCTCTAACTCCCCCTCTTCTTAAAATAATTTTAATGAAGCTGAGATAAGAGGCATATTTACTTTCAGTTTGTCCCATTGTTACCCTGGGTTCCTCTGAGCACACAAGCTTACCACAAGGCTGACCATGGACATACTTGGAAATCTCTTGTCAACTGTCCTCAAAGCTCATGTTCTTAGCATACCTTCACCACAGAGAAAGGCCCCACATTGGGTGCCAGATGAAGAAGGCCAGCCCCTCCACAACTCTGGGTATTTCTCCACAGGTGGGATGAGAGACAGAGGAAAGACATAAGACAGAGAGGGAAATTATGGAGAAAAAAAGTGGGCCCAGGGGACTGGTGCTCACCATACAGAGGACCCCCACTGGCACTGGTTTCTGAGTTCCCTCAGTATTTATTTATTACTATTTTCACTATCTCAGCTAGGGGAATGTGGCAGGAGAACAGGGTGATAATGGGGAGAAGGTCAGCAAGAAAATACATGAGCAAAGGAATCTGAATCACAAATAATTTCAAGGGAAGGTACTATGCCTGGATGGGTACATAGGCCACATTTATGCTTCTCTCCACCCAAACATCTCAGTGGAGTAAAGAGTAACAGAGCAGCATTGCTGCCAGCATCACTCACCTCCCAACACACAGCAGTTTTTCTCCTATCTCAGAATAGAACAAATATACCATCGAGTTTTATACCAAGACATTCAGTTCCCAGGGGCAGGCAGGAGACAAAGGCTTTCCTCTTATCTTAACTGCAAAAGGACTTCCTCTTTTACTAATCCTCCTCAGCACAGATCCTTCTTGGGTGTTGGGGTGAGGAATGCTCAGGCCTTTCGTATTCCACGAGGCCATATCTCAGGCTATCACATGGGGAGAAACCTTGGACAATACCCGGCTTTCCTGGGCAGAGTTTCCTGTGGCTTTCCACAGTGCATTGTGCCTCTGGTTAATAGACAATGGAGAATGGTGATGACTTTTACCCAGCATACTGCCTGTAAACATATTGTTAACAAGGCACATCCTGCACAGCCCTAGATCCCTTAAATCTTGATTCTATGTAACACATGTTTCTGTGAGCTCAAGGTTGGGGCTAATGTTACAGATTAACAGCATCTTAAGGCATAGCAATTGTTCAGGATACAAGTCAAAATGGAGTTTCTTATGTCTTCCTTTTCTACACAGACCCAGTAGCAGTCTGATCTCTCTTTCTTTTACCTACATACTTACATATATATTTGCATACATAGATGTCATATGTACTGAGTTTTCTAGGATTGCAAAAAATATTAATGGCTTCCTTGCAAGCCATCAGAATGGTGTAGAAATGTTTCTATTTGTTACTTCTTAGAAAATATGGCCATTCTTATACATTGCCTACAAGTATCATATGAGATGTCAGATGTTTATAATGTAAATATATATTATATATTTATACATATAGTCATCCATGCGTATATGGCTGGAAGAAAGTTCAAAATTTCATATTTATATCTTATTTATGTACTACTGTATTTCAGAAAGACTTTCAGGTGGGTATAGGCAAGTGTATATATACACAGGTAACCATTCACTTATGCATCATTATATTTGTTATATATTTATTTATTTATTTATTTAATTTTCATTTTTTTGAGATGGAGTTTCACACTATTGCCCAGGCTGGAGTTCACTGGTGCGATATCAGATGACTTCAATCTCCTGTTTCTGGGTTCAAGCAATTCTCCTGCCTCAGCCTCCTGAGTAGCTGGAACTACTGGCACTCACCACCACACCCGGGTAGTTTTTTGTATTTTTAGTAGAAACTGGGTTTCACTATGTTGGCCAGGCTGGTCTCGAACTCCTGACCTCATGATCTGCCCACGTTGGTCTCGCAAAGTGCTGAGATTACAGGCTGAGCCACTGCACCCAGCCTGCATCTTTATATTATTAATTTGGGATTGCATCATATGTTTTCCTGACTTTGTAACACAGACATTTTCCTATGTCATTAAACACTCTTGAAAAACATCATTTAGATAGCCACCTGGTAATCTATTATTTGGATATACCATCATTAACTTGATCATTTCTTCATAATGAATTTTGTATTATATCTAATATACAGTATCATATTACAATAAATTTTCTTACATGTACATCCTTAAACATATCTATTATTATTTCCTTTGAGTGAGTTTCTAGATGTGGAAATACTGAATAAAAGGGTTTGCTCCATTTTTAAGGTTGCTAATATATAATTCCTATTCACAGATCTTGCCAATTACTACTTGGTGGTATCACTACTAATCAACAATTTTTTCTTCCTATCGTTTTGTTCCTTAGGAGAAAAAGGACTATGCACAACATAGTCTGCAAGGTTTTTTTCCAGATGACTACATTCTTTCTTGATAGCTGAAAATAGTATCCAAGCTATGGCAACATTAAAGCAAGTATTTCAATGCTTGGGGTTGGGGGGCTCGCCAGAGGGACAATCCCTAAAGAGATGCATTATTTTTTATTTGTGTCTGGACAGCTGAAGGCTTTCACTCTCCATATTCTTTTGCTGATTCAAATCAAATGAGCATGGGAGATATATTTTGCCAGATATGTTAATGTACTTTTTAAGTGGAATTGTATGGAGATTACTAAGGAGTCCTGAGGACTAGTTGCATCTCTGGGCTTTAGTTTCTCATTTGTAAACTGAAAAATTTGGGCTAGATAATTTCTGAAGCCCTCATTGTTAACAGTGTATGATGTCCGTGGTGACTTCTCCTTCCTCTTCTTTCTGAACACCTGTCATATCTCTCTAGGTATTTTTATTTTTGTGTTTATCTCCTTAGATCGTATCCTTGAGGGAAGGAAGCTGAAGCACTACATAAGATGTTTGTGCTTCATGACTCTCAGAAGCTGCAGATTCTGTAGAAATCCTTGGAAAAGAGCATCCCTGAATCCATAAAGGTAAAGGAGTAGGAGGAAATCAAAGGAGAGAGGGTGGAGTTGAGAGGAGGACAGATTCAGGGTTCGGTACCTTACTGGGGAGATAGGAATGCAAGTCTAAAGTCAGAATCTGTGCAAAGATAACCTTAATATCTATATCCAGTCAATCACCTACTTTGCTTCCTTTTTGTGACCTCTGAAACATCTTTTGAATTTATCCTTCTGCTATCTTTGGTGTACTTTGTCATATCTTTCAGGTAATTGCAATATTTCCTTATATCCAATCTTAACAGCCTAGTTACAACTTTGTGATGAGAGTCATCTATATGAAACATATAGGATCATATCACTCCCTGGTTTTAAAATTTGCCATAGCTGTTTGCAAAGTCCATCTCTAAGGCTTAATTGGGTTACAGGGTTTATCACGAAATTCTTCAGCCTTTTCTATTTTGCCTCTCAACATTCTACTGCCATATACCACATGCTACAAATACTGAGCCCCTCGCAGTTCAGTAGGAATGATATCATCTACCACACTCCTAATCATTTCACTCATGCTTTTTCTCCTACTTGTAATAACTTGCTCTCATTCTCTATTTTTCCAGAAAAAGACATTAAATATTTATCAAGATCCAGTTCAGATATTACTCCTTATGTAAGTCTCCTTATCATTTCCTAGACAGGTAGTGCTTTTCCTCCTTGGGATCCTGTACCACCATATACATATGTCTCTCAGACCATGTGTCCTACAATGGTTGAACTATGTACTCTCTATCCTTCTAAACTTAACTTCAGGGTTGTGGCCATATCATCTTCACCTTTGAGTTTTTCATGCTTCAGAGAGACCTGATACACAATAGATGACAAATAAATAGTATGTTATGAAATAAAGAAAAAAAATGAGAAAATGGCATGAATTTTTAAAAAATGAATGAATATCAGGGAAGCCAGTTCCTAATGATTCGGGTGTTATGGATTTTTGGGGATGCTTATTGGTCCCTGTTGCAGCATAACTCTCAATGAGTAGCCCAATGAGCTAGCTTGGAAGCATTGGTCCCATCCCAAGTCCTCCTAGACTTCTTGTCCTTATTTCCCATGCCTCATGTAAGACTTTATATTGGAGAAAAACTTCATCCCCTCCTGTGTTGTTCTGTTGCATTTAGGCATATGGCACCATTTTCAACATAAAAAATAAAAACCCATTAAAATGGAGGTAATGGTAGATGCCTGGACAGATTACCAGATCGTCATTACTCAGCCTCAGAACCAGGTAGGAGCAATAGTTACTGAATACCAGGGCAGTCACTCTCCAGACATTCTCTGTGTGGCAATGAGGGAACTGAAACTTAGGGATGGTGAGAAGAACTGTGACACTGTTGATGTACGCAGGTTTTGGAAGGGCTGTTTGGGAGAGAGGGTAGGGAAGGGAGATAAGGCTTGAACTTAGATCCAGTGATCAATAACCCTGAATGTGTAAATAAAATTAGGATTCCAAGCAGTGAATCTATTCCATCAAGATTCTGATCATAGGATTACATCCCAACCTAGACTTCTATGGTTGAAAGTGATTAAGAAGTGTTTTCACCTGCAAGGGCTCTCAAGTGGAAGTGTTATCAGCAGAGGGTAGGCAGGCATGTAGAGGCAGACTGAGCTGTCTATTCTATATACTACTCTGGCTCTGGAATGATAGTTCTTTCCAAAACTTTATCTATTCACATGCACTCCAAGAGCCAATCACTGAGCCAGCCCCAGAGTCCTGGGTTGGGATTAGCTCAAGTGTCACCTTGCCAAAAACCCAGAGCCTTGCCAAACCTGTTCCTTATATTTTTTCCACACCTTAGGCACCTTCACTTTTAAATCCTTAACATACACCATTTTGGTTACACTTCCCATTCTAGACAATGGAGCTATTTACTCACCCTCTCAAGGGCAGTTCACTTTAGTGCCCTAAAAGAAAGAAACTATCTTCAGTGTATAAATAGTGAGTTATTCTTGGAGCGACTGCAAGGCCATTTTCTACACTTATCTTAGAAAAACAGAATGTTTCAAACAAGTGAATCTCTAGTACTCTAGGCCTATGCAAGAGCATGTTGTAACTGTAGGGCTATGTATGATATTTGTGGTATCAGGAGATAAAAAATGACTGGGGTCATTACACCAACACTTACCACATCTTCACCAAAGCTCCTGACAACTTAGAAAAGGTCATTCTCTGAGATTATCAACTGGGAGCAAACTTTCCAGATCCAATGTAACTAGTTTGAGTTAAAAGAAAAAGATCCATGGTTTATTCCTAGCTTATATGGAAGGTATAAAGCAGCACCTGTCTTTCTCCTCTCTCCACTTTGCCAGGAGGGCTTGGATGAAGCAATAAGAAAGGTTGCAACTTCAAAATCATTGCAGGTAGATTACATGAAAACCTTGCTCTTTATACGGGAATTACCAAAGAAACACAAGACTTCAAGTAAAGACAAGATGGAGTTATTTAAAGTGGGTGATGATAACAAGCAAGATTTTAACTTTTGCTTCCCAAATTCCTTGATAGAATTATTGAGTTGCCACAAAGGCTGTACTTGGAAATGGAGAATTTGAGACTAAATTATGATGTGGTACAAAATTGAATGGGTAAACAAAGGGCATCACGTTAGCAACTGTGTGCTGAGCATGAACAGAGCCTTCATTAGACAAGGTCTTTATGCATATTATTTCACTTAGGGCTCAAAAGAGTCCTTGTGAGAGGGGAATGGCCATCATAGTGGCATTGAAAAATGTTTACTGAAACTATTTATATCTTACAAAATGCTACATGCTTACAGAAAGTACATAAGCATACAAACTGAAAAATAAAATCTGTCCGCTTTGGTTCCCCTGCTGGGTGTAAATAATTTTGACACTGGTATGTATGCTTTTAGTACCCCATATGAGTTATGTATTTATTTTTGCAGCATGTACACATAATTTATGGCACCTTCTGAAATGAATATCATCATAAATAAATTATGGAATTGTATAAATATTTCTGAAAGATGAATTACCAAAATTAAAACTGTTGAGTCAAAGACTATGCATAATAAATGAATGATATTTCTAAACTGGATGGTAAGATTTTTATAAATTTAATGTGTGATATCATAACTTACGAAACAACCTAAACATCCAGTAATGGGGAAATGGAAACAATTATTATGATACATTAAAACATTAGCATGCAATGAAGCCATTACAAAGAGTGAAGCAGCTCTACATGACAGATTAGAAAATATTTCCACAATAGTTTGCCACGTAAAAAACATAAGGTAGATAGAAAAATGTATCTAGTATGCTACCATGTGTGAAAATAAACAAATGTATATACATATCTAAAATTGCTTAGATTGATGGGAAACTTGTGCAAAATATTTTGGTATTAGTGGTTGCTTCTAGAGAAAGTAATTGGGTAACAGGAGATCAGAGAAAGAAGAGAGATTTGCTTTCCTCTTGTAATACATTAATGCTTTATAATTTTGCTACTAATTGAAAAAATAAATAGAATTTAAACACAGATTCACAGATATGTTTGATGTAGCCAGAAAAGTTAACAGTCTTCAAATTCTGCTTTGCCCCACCAGTGTTCCCATGAGATTCTTAAGGGGAACATATACACAGGGAAAAATGATAAATGGGGATTATATTATATTTACTAGCATAACTCTGGAAGTCTGGCATGAAGTACCTGCCGTAAGGCGATTCCTCTAAGCCTACACTTGGATATTTTTATATCTTGCCATTCTCGGTTTGGCTACCCACAGGAGGGAGGTGCAGGAAAGTGTACTTGAGATCTTTCAGGAAGCAAGCCCAGGATCATGTTATGCATGGAAGTGAACAAAAACAAAGCATCACCCATAGAAAACTTAGCGTTCTGTTACCCACCCACTGGCAAACATGAAGTGACTCTGAAACTGACAAACTTCTCACAACACTTCCTCCCTGGAGAGGGGCAAAAATTCCTGGAGATCTTCTCTCTTTCATTAGTTCCATATTTACGAGGATATTACTATAATTTTACAAACAAGAAAACTGAGTCTCACATAACTTTTCCAAAAGAAAATAATCAGGATTAGAATCCCAATGGTTATCATCAAAACTTTAGTATTCTTTTTCCTGTATTGCAGTTCCCTAAACTGCGTTTCTGTGATGATAGGCTTTGGGACACATGAAGATGTAAGATGAGCATTGGTCTCATCTTCCTGTAAAATACGTTTGATTGGAATATCTGTTCAATGAATTACTATCTTGTATATTTAGATATTTTGTGGAGTAGAACTCAAGATGCACATGGTTTCATACATGCATCTTTCAAGTAAATTCAGCCATGTGGAGGGCTTCTCTGGTCTATATCCTCACTCTTTTAAAGGCGTGTTGATTTTCTTCCTTAGGATACTTAATGGGACATTTTGAGATGTCCTATAATATATCATGCTATCTGTCTGCTATTTAATATACCATAAAACACAGTGTTCCACCAACAATTATTTAGAAACATTTTGAAGCAGGAATAGAAAAGGTAGTTGTCATGAAGCTATTGCTTCCTCTAGGCTGTATGATCCTTAAGGAAAGGAATGGTGTTACATATATATATGTATATAATTTTTCGCAATTCCAGTGTTTGATAATATTGGCTGAATAAAGGTAATTTTTTTTTTCTTCACAGGGAAGGAAACTTTTCTAACATGTTCTTAGGTGCTTAACATTCAGGTCTTGTAAATGAACACTGGTCCTTTGGGACAAATGAGAGGAATTTGAAATATATTGAACGCTGCCTCCAGGATTTTCTAGGATTTGGTGTGCTGGGTCCAGAGGGGCAGCTTTTCTCTTAGCTTGTGATGGGACAGTCCTGTGAGTTGAGAATGGGTTATACTGTCCCCAAATACAGAAACCAAGGCAAAATATTGCAAATGGATATCATCTTGAAAAGAATCTTTCTCAGAAAGAAATCCCATTTTTTGCTCATGTGGCAGATAATAATGAGAAAAGCCTACAGGCACTGAAAAATATTCGGTTTAAGATGTGTCCTTGTGGCTGGCGTCAGTGGAAATGCACCCTCAAGAAATATTGTTGATTAGTTCCATTGTCCATTTGAAATCTTATCAGTAGAAAATCATTAATTCAAACACAAATATGGTGGTGTACATTAGCACAAAAGACATCTGATTATCCAGGATCTGGGTATTATTTAAGCTCACTGTTAACATTTTACCTTCCTCCTCCTCTGTATTCTTAGAGAAAATTAGAAGCTTAATCCTATGGTCTCATAATTTCCTTTATGACGACAGACATCTCAGAATTAAAATCACCCGATGCCAATCATTAGTGCCAAGATAACACTTTATCTCAACACTTTCTTAAATGAAGATGACTTCTTTGATGAAAAAAAATTCTTTTTATTCTGAGTATCCTCTGAGGAGCTTTGAGATGCTCAGCTAAATTAAATTTTGTGGCTATGAGTGAAAATTTGGTTTTCTTACTTGCTTTTTATCACAAGGGGTTGCTAAGTTGAGTTGCAAATTTAAAGCTTAACTTTAAATTTTCAAGATGATTTTTATGTCTATGATGTATTAGTTTTCTATTGTCATTATAACAAATTATGATAAATATTATTACTTAAACAACACAATGTGTTATATTTATGGCAGTCAGAATTTCAGAATAGGATTTATGGGGCTAAAACCGACATGTTGGCAGGGCCAGGTCTTTCTGCAGGCAATGTGGGTAAATCAACTCCCTTGACTTTTCCAGATCATAGAGTGTGCCCTCACTCCTTAGCTTGTGTGTCTGAATCACATCATCTTTTATCTCTCTGCTTTCATCATCATTGCATCATCTTCTTCTCTTCTGCACTCAAATTTCCTTTTGCCTTCCGATTATTTTCTTTTTTCTTTCTTTCTTTTTCTCTTTCTTTCCTTTCTCTTTCTTTCTTTCTTTCTTTCTTTCTTTCTTTCTTTCTTTCTTTCTTTCTTTCTTTCTTTCTTCCTTTCTTTCTGTCTTTCCTTTTTTGAGACAGAGTCTCACTCTGTAGCCCAGTGTGGAGTACACTGATGTGATCTTGGCTTACTGCAACCTCTACTTCCCAGGTCCCAGTTCAAGCAATTCTCCTGCCTCAGCTACCCGAGTAGCTGGGATTGCAGGCATGTACCACCATTCCCAGCTGATTTTTGTATTTTTGGTAGAGACAGGGTTTCACCATGTTAGCAGAGTTCCAATGGCAAATATCAATGGCAGGGTGGAAGACCGGAGCCATCATGAAGTGTAATTGTTTTTAAGATAAGATTGTTTTAATATCTGTTTGTTTTTAGATTGTTTAAGATCTGTTTTAAGATTGTTTAGGATCAAATTGTTTTTAAGATTTAGAATTGTAATATAAGTGCTCAATTAGAAAGTTCTAATGATAGTCCATGGGACGTGTCCTTTCCATCATGTAGATTTTAGACTTTTTTTGTCTGGCTCACTCCTACTCACTCTCAAGTCCTCACCTTAGTGGTCACTTCCCCTGGAACGCCCCTGACCCTTTAAGATAGCAGTGGTGCAAACACCAAAGGCTGAACTTATAACCAGATTCGCATGCAACACCTTGCCTGTGTCATGCTTCAATAATGATGAGGAAGTGAGAAAGAGTAGGAGAAGTGAGGCACAACAAATGGTATTTCCATAGCAGAGGCCCCAAGGCCAGTCCACGTGATTCTCTAGATTTCCTTTTCTGCATAACAATGATGAAATGTAGCCTAGGAAATCCATTTGTCTGAGGCTTTACATTGATACTTTGCTAGTCACTAAACAAAGAGACTGATACCATTCTTTAGTGTAGCCCTTGCCTCATAAATCCATATATAGCAGGGGTATTTATTTCCAATAAAGTATCCATATAGATTAGGTATATTCTAGTGACAATTTTTTTAAAGTCCTTCATTTATCTTCCAGATAGCACATCCTGTCAACCACATTTCATAGAGTTCTGATTCCAAGAGGTAAGAACTGAGCCTGGCTTTCTAGTTACATGTTTACTGCTAACCCTATCCTTCCCTACTACACTTATGCATATTAAAAGAAAATGCCCTCCCCTGCCTCCAGCCTGCATTGTAAGTTCCACAAGAGCATGGCTGTGTTTTCTAAGTCTCTATGTTAGAAAAGCTCCTGGCATATCATAAATGCCAAATAAATATTTGTAAGTGAAGAAAACTATTCTATGGTTTCTACTACGGATATATTAAGAGATGGCTGGCACAAGATTGTTAAGTAGCTTCATTGTCTAAAATGGAACTAGATTCTCTGGGTATCCGGTCCATTGGTGGAACTCACAGGTGGCCTCAAAGGAATAGAACAGCCCCACAAATCTGTGGGAGTCTTCATTTACTTCTAAAAAAGAGAAGTAAAATGGACTATTATTCTGATGCAGATATTTCATGAATCCTACGATCACCTGTGCCATGGCATCTGTCCTTTGGTATTTTTTCATGCTGTAGGCTATTCCCACATCACAAGATGAGTCCAAGGTTAACCATGATACCGGAGCCCCATCTGGACCCAGCATACAGGCTGCTGGCAGGGCTCCTATACAGTGCTTGATGTAACGCCGGCTCCACTCATTCTTCCCTCACCTCCAGTTATCATTTATCAGCCCTGAGTAAGAGACAACCAGCAGGGTATTCTTAAAGTTGGGAGTTTCACAGTAGAAAACAAAAAGAAAGACAACAACATTCATCCTCACCCCTGTAATTTCTGGGTGCTGTCTTATTCTAGAGATCCCAGGGACTCTTCTTCTCTAATGACACACCATTGCAAAGTTGTGCATTTTGACTATTGACAACTTTTATTCATCCCAAAGAATGAATTCATCCTCTTTTCATTTCAAAACCCATTTATGTGAGTAACAAAAATGTACAAGAAATAGCAATTATAAATGATCAGCACATGTTTTTGTCTCTCAAATTCATCATCTGGGTGGCCTGACTCAGCTCATCTTCCAACCTTGCTTTTACTGGAGTCATGGAACTTCAGGATATTCTCCATAATAAAGAGGACTGCTCTCGATTGCTCTACCTTCAGTGATTTTGAAATTGCAGCCTCATGGACACAGGAAGGGGAACATCACACTCTGGAGACTGTTGTGGGTTGGAAGGAGGGTGGAAGGATAGCATTAGGTGATATACCTAATGTTAAATGGTGAGTTAATGGGTGCAGCACTCCAGCATGGCACATGTATACATATGTAACTAACCTGCACATTGTGCACATGTACCCTAAAACTTAAAGTATAATAAGAATAATAATAAATGCAGCCACTCCTATCTCCTCACCTAAACTTTCTTGAAGACCTGGGAAGAAAGCCAAGAAAGCAATATTGTCAGACTTGGAGTTCTCTACCTACACTGCTCCCACCTGATTAATATATCAATGCTTAGTCGTTATCAAACTTCACTTTACACCACAATCTGCTGGAGTCTTTGTCACACCACAGATTTCTCTACTTCTCCCAGCCCCCAGAGTTTTTGTAAATTTACAGTTCTATCGAGCTCTCAGGTTGATGCTAATAATATTAGGTGATGATTCAATTTGAGAAACACTGTTGCTTGCCCGTTTCTTCAGACTTGTTATCTTGGATTTGGAGTATCTGTTTCCAGTTTATGATCTCACATATTTCAAAACTTCTTGTGATTTTTTACTCTCTTTGGATAACATAAAATATAGGTTTGTGTATGAATCCATGTTGTCAGTCATCTCCTGTTTAGGATGGTGAAAGGTCAGATCATTCAACTGAACTTTTTCTTCACCTCTCACTGACTGTAATTATCAGAAAAATGAAAGTTCAAAGAAAATTTTACCAGTGGCCCATGATGGCTGCAGGTGGGCATACAGATAATAAAACCTAGGCTTATAAGCTGCTGCTAAATCTTGCCTGTGTAAGTGGAGTTTGTTAAATATTTCACTGATAAGTACTGGTTATAAAACTGCTTATGAGATCCAGAAAAGAGACAGGATGAAATCAGCCAGCTTCCACCAGGCCTTAAGATGCCTCAACTCTCTCCCTACTCACTCAACTGCACACTTACTTTCTTTTATATATAGCATCACGGAGAACCCAGCAGAATCAGAAGATTGCAACAGTTGCTTCTCTCCCTGCTTCTCTCACCTCCTGGGCCACAGGTATCCCCCTGTTATATATACTGTGCCCCCACGTAACTTTCTGTGTGACACATTCTGGGATGTACTGAGTCTGTGTCTCTGGGATTAAGCCCTCAAACTTGGCTCAAAATAAATTTAACTGTGATTTCTCTAAATTTCAGTGCCTACTGTTTCGCCAGACACCTAGAATCTATAGTGTCCTAGAATCCACAGTGTCCAGGGCTTGGGCAAGATACTTTAGTGAATATAAACATTAATGAGACATTGCCTTTTCCGAAGCCTACAGGATATCAGCCTTTTCAAAGAATGACGCTGTCTTTAAAGCCAAAAGCCCACAAAATAGAATGAAATAACTGAAATTTTGGCAGCACTCTGGGTAATTTATGTGGTGTTAGACTTATGGGTTTGAAAAAAAGAGACTGGTGATCACATTCTGGCAAGCCACAAACTTCATGGGAAGATGAATTTCTGTTTCTCGTGGGAAATATAAACAATAAGTGTGAGCGTTTTAGCAGTGAATATTAATGTTATTATAGAAAAAAGAGAAAATAGTGTAACTAATTTTAAAGAAAACTTCAAGAATTTGTGAGTGTTTTTATGAATGGAAGATGCTGAATTTGGCCAAAATCAAAACTTCCGTGAATTTAAAATAGATGTTTTAAAAGACCCGATTTTAAAAAAATGACTGAAAATAGCCAAATAAATATTCAAGGAATTATAAAAAGAATATGAAAGTAAACTAGAAGACAGCAAATGGAACTATCTATAAAAATGATAGCTACATATAATGAAATGGAAAACAAGACATAGTGTAAAGGATATATAAAAACCAAAGTTCATTTTTAAATGTCAAAAACAGAAAGAGAAGCGAGAGAGCGATAAACTTCTGGTAAGGCATTTCAAGGAAATATGAGAGACAGAGAAAAAGCAAAATTAAAAAAATAAGCATAGAGTATGAGAGATGAGAATGGAAACAGAGGAAAGAACAAAAAAATTATAATAGAAGATTATATACTACTCAAAGGCAACATATTTATTGAGAAATGAAATGGATGTTATCCCTCAAAAATAAACTATCAAAATTGACTTTCAAAAACATAGAAAACCTCAACAAACTAATATAAAATATCGGAAATTAAATTTAAAATCTACCATTTAAAAATTGGACAAGCATTATGGCCTCCAGCTCCACCCATGTTGCTACAGAGGACCATATTTTATTCTTTTCTGTTGCTCTGTAGTATTCCACAGGAATATATGTATCACTTTTTTTAATCCAGTCTAAAGTTGATGGCATCTGGGTTAATTCCATTTCTTTCCTATTGTGAACAGTGCAGCAATGAATATAAAAATGCATGTGTCATTTGGGTAGAATCATTCATTTTCTTTTGGCTATTTACCTACTAATGACACTGTTTGGTGGAATGGTAACTTTATTTTAAGTGTTCTCAGAAACTTCCAGACTACTTTCCACTGTGCAATAATCCTAAACAAATTAATGCTGTAATAGAAAACCAAATATCACATGTTCTCACTCATAACTGACAGCTAAGCATTGACCATACATGGAGATAAATGTGGGAACAGTAGACGCTGTGGACTACTAGAGGGTGGAGACAGAGGGGCTGGTTAGAAAACTATTGGGTACTATGCTCATTACCAGGGAGATGGGATCTGTTTGTGCTCCAAAATTCAGCGTCATGCAATATTCACATGTAACCAATCTGCACATGTACCCCTTGTATCTAAAGAAAAAATTTAAAATTAAAAAATACGAAGTAGCCAAAATCAGATTATTTTACATTTCAATAGTACACAAGCCAAAACAAACACATAATATTAATATTGAGCTTTGGAAACAGAAGAAAAGTTCCTAATGCCCAATCTGTTAAAAAAAATAACAAAAAGAGACTTATTGACCATTTACTCTTGTGAATACATATATAAACATTCTGCATAAAATATTCAGTAGTATATCAAAAGAATGTGAGCACTTCCAAGATGGCCAAATAGTAACACCTCCAGTCTGCAGCTCTCAGCAAGTTAGAAGCAGAAGATGAGTGATTTTTGCATTTCCAACTGAGATAACAGGTTTATCTCATTGGGACAGGTTGGACAGTGGGTGCAGCCCATCAAGGGAGAGCCAAAGCAGCATGGGACATTGCCTCACCCAGGAAGCAGAAGGGGTTGGGGTATTTCTTTTTCCTAGCCAAGGGAAGCCATGACAGACTCCACCTGGAAAAATGGTACACTTCTGCCCAAATGCTGTAGTATTCGACAGTCTTAGCAACCAGCAGTCCTTGAGATTCCCTCCCGTGCCTGACTCAGCAGGTCTCACACCCATGGAGTCTTTCCCACTGCTGGTGCAGCAGTCTGAAATCAGCCTGCAAGCCTGCAGTCTGACAGGGGGAGGTGCGTCCAGCATTGCTGAGGCTTGAGTAGGTAAACAAAGTGGCCAAGTAGCTTCAATTGGGTGGATCCCACCACAGCTCAACAAGGACTATGGCCTCTATAGACTCCACCCCTTTGGGCAGGGCATAGCTGAATAAAAGTCAGCAGACAACTTCTGCAGACTTAAATGTCTCTGTCTGACAGCTTTGAAGAGAGCAGTGGTTCTTCCAGCATGGTGTTCGAGCTCTGAGAACAGACAAAGGGCCTCATAAAGTGGGTCCCTGACACCCATGTAGCCTGATTGGGAGACACCTCCCAGTAGGGGCCGACAGACACCTCATACAGGATGGTGCCCCTCTGGGTTGAAGCTTTCAGAGGAAGGATCAGGCAGCAATATTTGCTGTTCTGCCAGCTCCACTGGTGGCACCCAGGCAAAAAGGGTATAGATGGACTTCCAGCAAACTCCAACAGACATGCAGCTGAGGGGCCTGGCTTTTAGAAGAAAAACTAACAAACAGAAAGGAATAGCACCAACATCAACAAAAAGGACATCCACAGCAAATCCCCATCTGTAGATCACCAACATCAAAGACCAAAGGTAGATAAACCACAAAGATAGGGAGATACCAGAGCAGAAAAGCTGAAAATTCCAAAATCTAGAGCACCTCTTCACCTCCAAAGGATTGCAGCCCCTTGCCAGCAATCAAACAAAATGGGAAGGAGAATGACTTTGACGAGTTGACAGAAGTAGGCTTCAGAAGGTTGGTAATAGCAAACTTCTCCAAGCTAAAGGAGCATCTTCAAACCCATTGGAAGAAAGCTGAAAACCTTTTAAAAAGGTTAGATGAATGGCTAACTAGAATGAAGAGTGTAGAGAAGACCTTAAATGACCTGATGGAGCTGAAAACCATGGCACAAGAATTTCATGATGCATTCACAAGTTTCAATAGCCAATTTAATCAAGTGGAAGAAAGGATATCAGAGACTGAAGAACAAATTAATGAAATAAAGTGAGAAGACAACGTGGGAGAAAAGAGTGAAAAGAAACAAACAAGCCTCCAATAAATATGAGACTATGTGAAAAGACCAAATCTATGTTTCACTGGTGTACCTGTAAGTGACGGGGAGAATGGAGCCAAGTTAGAAAACACTCTTCAGGATATTATCCAAGAGAACTTCTCCAACCTAGGAAGATAAGCCAACATTCAAATTCAGGAAATACAGAGAACACTACAAAGATCCTCCTTGAGAAGAGCAACCTCGAGAAGAGTAACCTCAAGACACAAAATAGTCAGATTCACCAAGATTGAAATGAGAAAAAATGTTAAGGGCAGCCAGAGAGAAATGTCGGATTACCCACCAAGGGAAGCCCATCAGACTAACAGCTGATCTCTCAGCAGAAACCCTACAAGCCAGAAGAGAGTGGGTGCCAATATTCAACATTCTTAAAGAAAAGAATTTTCAACCTGGAATTTCATATCCATCCAAACTAAGCTTCATAAGTGAACGAGAAATAAAATCATTTACAGACAAGCAAATGCTGAGAGATATTGTCACCACCAGGTCTGCGCAAAAAGAGCTCCTGAAGGAAGCACTAAACATGGAAAGTAACAACCAGTACAAGCCACTGCAATATCATGCCAAACTGTAAAGCCCATTGATGCTATAAAGAAACTGCATCAAGTAGCAAGCAAATTAACCAGCTACATTATAATGGCAGGATCAATTTCACACATAACAATATTAACTTCAAATGTAATTGGGCTAAATGTCCCAATTAAAAGACACAGACTGGCAAATTGGATAAAGAGTCTAGACTCATCAATGTAATGTATTCAGGAGACCCATCTCACACGCAGAGACACACATAGGCTCAAAATAAATGGATGGAGGAAGATCTACCAAGCTAATGGAAAACAACAAAAAGCTGGGGCTGCAATCCTAGTCTCTGATAAAACAGACTTTAAACCAAAAAAGATCAAAAGAGACAAAGAAGGCCATTACATAATGTAAAGGGATCAATTCAACAAGAAGAGCTAACAATCCTAAATATATATGCACCCAACACAGGAACACCCAGATTGATAAAGCAAGTCCTTAGAGTCCTAAAAAGAGACTTAGACTCCCACACAATAATAATGGGAGATTTTAACACCCCACTGTCAATATTAGACAGATCAATGGGACAGAAAGTTAAAAAGGATGTCAAGGATCTCAACTCAGCTCTGCACCAAGTGGACCTAATAGACACCTACAGAACTCTTTACCCCAAATCAACAGAATATACATTCTTCTCAGCACATCGCCTTTATTCTAAAATTGACCATATAATTGGAAATAAAACACTCCTCAGCAAATGTAAAAGAAAGAAATCACAACAAACTGTCTCTCAGACCACAGTGCAATCGAATTAGAACTCAGGATTAAGAAACTCACTCAAAACTATACAACTACATGGAAAATGAAAAACCTTTTCGTGAATGACTACTGGGTAAATAACGAAATGAAGGCAGAAATAAAGATGTTCTTTGAAATCAATGAGAATAAAGAAACAACGTACCAGAAACTCTGGGACACATTTAAAGCAGTGTGTAGAGGGAAATTTATAGCACCAAATGTCCACAAGAGAAAGTAGGAAAGTTCTAAAGTCAACACCCTAACATCACAACTAAAAGAACTAGAGAAGCAAGATAAAACAAATTCAAAAGCTAGCAGAAGGCAAGAAATAACTAATATCAGGGCAGAACTAAAGGAGATAGAGACCCAAAAAACCCTTCAAAAAATCAATGAATGTAGGAGCTAGTTTTTTGAAAAGATCAAGAAAATTGACAGAACGCTAGCAAGAAGAGAGAGAAGAATCAAACAGATGCAATAAAAAATGATAAAGGGGATATCACCACCAATCCTACAAATACAAACTACCATCAGAAAATACAATAAACACCTCTATGCAAATAAAATAGAAAATCTAGAAGAAATCGATGAATTACTGGAACCATACACCCTCCAAAGACTAAACCAGGAAGAAGTTGAATCTCTGAATAGACCAATAACAGGCTCTCAAATTGAGTCAAGAATAAATAGCCTACCAACCAAAAAAAGTCCATGACCAGAGGGATTCACAGCCGAATGCTACAAGAAGTACAAAGAGGAGCTGGTACTGTTCTTTCTGAAACTATTCCAATCAATAGAAAAAGAGGGAATCCTCCCTAACTCATTTGATGAGGCCAGCATCATCCTGACACCAAAGCGTGGCAGAGACACAACAAATAAAGAGAATTTTAGACCAATATCCCTGATGAACATCGATGCAAAAATCCTCAATAAAATACTGGAAAACTGAATGCAGCAGCACACCAAAAAGCTTATCCACCACGGTCAGGTCGGCTTCATACTTGGGATGCAAGGCTGGTTCAACATATGCAAATCCATAAACATAATCCATCACATAAACAGAAACAAAGACAAAAATCTCATGATTATCTCAATAGATGCAGAAATGGCCTTCAACAAAATTCAACAGCCTTTCATGATAAAACTCTCAATATGCTAGGTATTGATCGAATGTATCTCTAAACAATAAGAGCTATTTATGACAAACCCAGAGCCAATATCATACTGAATGGGCAAAAATTGGAAGCATTCCATTTGGAAACCAGCACAGGACAACGATGCCCTTTCTCACCACTCCTATTTAACATAGTGTTGGAAGTTCTGGCCAGGGCAATCAGGCAAGAGAAATAAATGAAAGGTATTCAATTAGGAAAAAAGGAAGTCAAATTGTCCCTGTTTGCAGATGACATGATTGTATATTTAGAAAACCCCATCGTCTCAGCCCAAAATCTCCTTAAGCTGATAAGCAACTTCAGCAAAGTCTCAGGGTACAAAATCAATGTGCAAATCTCAGAAGCATTCCTATACACCAATAAGAGACAAGCAGAGAGCCAAATCAAGGGTGAACTCCCAATCACAATTGCTACAAAGAGAATAAAATACCTAGAAATCCAACTTACAAGGGAAGTGAAGGACCTCTTCAAGAACTACAAATCACTGCTCATTGAAATAAAACGTGAAACAAACAAATGGAAGAACATTGCATGATCATGGATAGAAAGAATCAGTATTGTGAAAATGGCCATACTGCCTAAGGTGATTTATAGAGTCAGTGCCATCCACATTAAGGTACCAAAGACTTTCTTCACAGAATTGAAAAAAACTACTCTGAAGTTCATATGAAACCAAAAAAGAGGAAGAATAGCCAAGACAATCCTAAGCAAAAAGAACAAAGCTGGAGGCATCATGCTGCCTGACTTCAAACAATACTAGAAGGCTACAGTAATCAAAGCAGCATGGTACCAAAGCAGATATACAGACCAATGGAACAAAACCATAGCCTCAGGAATAACAACACATATCTCAACCATCTGATCTTTGACACACCTTACAAAGACAAAAAATGGGGAAACCATTCCCTATTTAATAAATGGTGGTGGGGAAACTGGCTAACCATATGTAGGAAGCTGAATGGGATCCCTTCCTTACACCTTATACAAAAATTAACTCAAGATGGTTTAAAGACTTAAATGTAAGACCTAATAGCATACAAACCCTAGAAGAAAACATAGGCAATACCATTCAATACATAGGCATGGGCAAAGACTTCATGACTAAAACACAAAAATAATGGCAACAAAAGCCAAAATAGACAAATGGGATCCAATTAAACTAAAGAGCTTCTGCACAGCAAAAGAAACTATCATCAGAGTGAACAGGCAACCTGCAGAATGGGAGAAAATTTTTGCAATCTACCCATCTGATAAAGGGTTAATATCCAGAATCTATAAAGAAACCAATTTCAAAGAAAAAAACAATCCGATCAAAAAGTGGGCAAAAGATTTGAACAGACACTTCTCCAAAGAAGGTATTTATGAAACCAACAGACACACGAAAAAATGGTCATTATCCCTGGTCATTGGAGAAATGTACATCAGAACCACAATGAGATACCAACTCACGTCATTTAGAATGGTGATCATTACAAAGTCAGGAAACAATAGATGCTGGAGACACTGTGGAAAAATACAAATGGTTTTACACCATGGGTGGGAGTGTAAATTAGTTCAACCATTATGAAAGACAGTTTGGTGATTTCTCAAAGATCTAGAACTAGAAATACCATTTGACCCAGCGATCCCATAACTTGGTATATACTCAAAGGATTATAAATCATGCTACTGTAAAGACACATGCACACGTGTGTTTATTGTGGCAGTATTCACAATAGCAAAGACTTGGAACCAACTCAAATGTCCATCAATGATAGACTGGATTAAGAAAATGTGGCACATATACACCATGGAATACTATGCAACCATAAAAAAGAATGAGTTCATGGCCTTTGCAGGGACATGGATGAAGCTGGAAACCATCAATCTCAGCAAACTATCACAAGGACAGAAAACAATACACTACATGTTCTCACTCACAGGTGGTAATTGAACAATGAGAACTCTTGGACACAGGATGGGGAACATCAGGGCCTTTCAGGGGGTGGGGGTCTGGGGGGCTGGGGGAGGAATAGCATTAGGAGAAATACCTAAGGTAAATGAGGAGTTGATGGGTGCAGCAAGCCAACATGGCACATGTATACCTATGTAACAAACCTGAACGTTGTGCACATATACCCTAGAACTTAAAGTATAATTTAAAAAAAAGGTAAAAAAATGTGAACATGAAAAGTTTGTTTTAGAAAGGCTAGAAAGGCTTTGATTGGAAGATCTTTTATTGTGATAAATTAAAGGAGGAAAAATTACATGAGTATGTAATTTGCCAAATAGAAAAGACAGAAATGAAAGAATATAAAATTTACTCTCCATTATAAATAAAAGTTCTATGAAAGTACGAAAAAGAGGCAAATGCTCTAAACATATAACGACAGAATCAAATGTAATTCTGAATATATGTTGTTATAGCTATTTGATTAAAATCATGAATAAGACAAGTATAAAAATATTATTATTGTTAGTTGGTATTGTTTCCTTAGGTTGCACATTGTGCAATAAGTAAAGAACCTAAAAACCCTTACAAGTATTGTCAAAGAAGCAGCAAATAGCTTTGTTTGTAGATTACAGTATCATACATTGAGAAAATCCAAGAGACTTTGGCAAAAAACAAAAACATATAACACCCTACACAAACAGGATTTTAAAGAATAGTGTGGCGTATTTGGAAATCAAAAATACAAATGAAAAGCAATAACAAAATAATAATTCTCAGAAATAGAAAAGGAAAAATAATTTAATAATTTTAACGAATAGTATAAAATACCAAAAAGTAAACTTAATGGAAATTCACGTAGTTTATTACAGGAAAACACTTAAATTTTACAAGATGGCATAGAACAGAAACTGAAAAATGTGAGAAAAAGATCGTATTTCTATATGACAAAATGTAGTATCACAAAAATAGTAATCTTTCCACAATTGTCTTTCAGACAATACCAATCACAATTGCAATAGTTAGTTGAGGTAGTTGGTGGGGAACTGAAAAAATTAGTTGATGTTCATATAGCTCTTAAGTGTATATGAATTAGAAAGTAAGAAAAGTATTGGTCAGGGGTGATTGGCTTTATTAGATATTAAAATTTACCACAAAAAATGAAATAGCATAAGAAAAGAATGGAAACAAGCAAAAATATATAAAGGTTATATGATAAAATAGACATTTATGCTTCAGTAGTGGAATGACTTATTTAATAAATAGTACTAAAGTAATTAGCCAGTCATAGGGAAGAAAAATATAAAAGAATGTTATTTCATGCTATTCAAAACCACATTTTAAATAGAATGAAGATTGAAATGTCAAAAGTAAAAATTAATTCACTGTAACACAAAATAAGAAAACACTTGCATGATCTTGGAGTAGGAAAAATCTTCCTAATTATCAACTAAAGAAAACAAAACCTCTGAAGTCACAGTGAAAAATATAACATATTTGATTACAGGAAGGTTAAAAATTTCTTCATGTCAAAATCTCCATCAATAAAATAGAAATTAATTCTAAATTGGGCAACAGATTTGTAGCATATGCCTTGTGTTAGTATTCCTAGTATCCAAAACACACACAGAATTTTAAGAATGACACAAAACCCCAGTGTAAACATGGTCAAACAATGCAAAGATTTCAAAAGTAAACCCCAAATTACTGATCAATATATGAAAATATAATATGTTGACTATCACTAGTCATGGAAATGCAAATTAAATCTACAATAAGATGCCATGTTTCACCCACCAGTGAAATTTGGCATAAATTAAAAGAGGGATAACATTCAGTGCCCATGAGAATGTGGGGAAACAATTCTTCCACACATTGCTAATGGAAATAAAACTGGAATCCTTTGGGAAGGTAATCTGGCAGTGCTTACTTATGATAAAATAAACTCTGACTTGGAGATATCCCTTTTGGAAATCAATTGTATTGAGAAAAGTTTCCAGGATGTAAAGACATGTATATGAGGCCATTTTTTGAAGAATTGTTTGTACTTGCAACAAAGTATGAACAATTTGAACCTAACAGCAGGAGAAAGACTGACTAAATAGCATTGTATTGGCTCTGTGGAATGCCACAGTTACTAAAACGAATATATCAGTGGTGTATTGGTTTTCCCAAAGGGATGCCCATATGTCAAAGGCAAATTAAAAAGTGATGACAGTATATATTCCCAGTAATGGCATGGCGGGGTCAAATGGTATTCCAGTTCTAGATCCCTGAGGAATCACCACACTGACTTCCACAATGGTTGAACTAGCTCATGTCCTTTGTAGAGACATAAATGAAGCTGGAAACCATCATTCTCAGCAAACTATCACAGGGACAAGAAACCAAACACCGCATTTTCTCACTCATAGTGGGGAATTGAAAAATGAGAACACATGGACACAGGAAGGGGGACATCACACACCGGGGCCTGTTGTGGGGTGGAGGTACGGGGGAGGGATAGCATAAGGAGATATACCTAATGTTAAATGAGGAGTTAATGGGTGCAGGACACCAACAGGGCATATGTATACATATGTAACTAACCTGCACGTTGTGCACATGTACCATAAAACTTAAAGTATAATAAAAAATAAATAAATAAAAAAATTTAAAAAGTGATGACAGGAGAGATCATCAGTGTACGTTAATATGCACAAGGACATTGATTACCCCAAAGGGTAGGAAATGAGGTGAGGAGGATAGGGGAAGTGAGAGGTTATTAACTTCTTAAAATCATGTTAAATTTTTCCCTTGTATAATCAGCATATGTTATAATTGTGATTAAAAACCAACAAGAAAAAAATAATTTTTTCTAGGTAGATTCTGTATCCCACCCTAAAAAGTTATTATTCAAAATCAAATTGACTTTCAACATTGAAAGAAACATGGTATACTATGAAATCTGACAAGGTAAATGTAATTCAAATTAAATTGCAGCATATTTCAACCTTTATATTTTAATATTTTTGTTTATTGACTCACTTTATAAAAACTAGCCTTCTTCAAAGCAATGCGTATATGAAGTTATGGTTTGATGCTATAGTTATGATGCTAAAATGCACACAATAACTACAAAGTTAGTGAAGTGAAAATAACTATTTTGCTTCCTACAACTATTTAGCATATCACACTTTGAGGAAAATGGACCATGGATTAAATAATCTAAGCATTCGTCTTCGATCCCAAATTGTCAGAAAGCCAGGAAATCAAAAGAACATCCTTAGGGAAGGTGTTAGGCTCAGCCTGGATCTCATGCCCTTTAGCCCTTTGTTCAATCCTAGTCTGTGATAAAACAGACTTCAACAAAGATCAAAAGAGACAAAGAAGGCCATTATATAATGGTAAGGGATCAATTCAACAAGAAGAGCTAACTATCCTAAATATATAGGCACCCAGTACAGGAGCACCCAGATTCATAAAGCCAGTCCTTAGAGACCTACAAAGAGACTTACACTCACACACAATAATAATGGAAGACTTTAACATCCCACTGTCAACATTAGACAGATCAACGAGACAAAAAGTTTACAAGGATTTCCAGGAATTGATCTCAGCTCTGCACCAAGCAGACCTAATAGACATCTACAGCACTCTCCACTCAAAATCAACAGAATATACATTCTTCTCAGCGTCACATCGCACTTATTCCAAAATTGACCACATAGATGGAAGTAAAGCACTCCTCAGCAAATGTAAAAGAACTGAAATTATAACAAACTGTCTCTCAGACCACAGTGCAATCAAACTAGAACTCAGGATTAAGAAACTCACTCAAAACCACTCAAATACATGGGAAGGGAACAACCTGCTCCTCAATGACTACTGGGTACATAATGAAATGAAGGCTGAAATAAAGATGTTCTTTGAAACCAATGAGAAAAAGGACACAACACACCGCAATCTCTTGGACACATTGAAAGCAGTGTGTGAGGGAAATTTATAGCACTAAACACCCAGAAGACAAAGCAGGAAAGATCTAAAGTTGACACCGTAACTTCACAACTAAAAGACTAGAAAAGCAAGAGCAAACACATTCAAAAGCTAGCAGAAGGCAAGAAATAACTAAAATCGAAGCAGAACCGAAGGAGATAGAGACACAAAAAACCTTCAAAAAATTAATGAATCCAGGAGATGGTTTTTTGAAAAGATCAACAAAATAGATAGATCAGTAGCCAGACTAAGAAGAAAAGAGGAGAATCAAATAGATGCAATAAAAAATGATAAAGGGGATATCACCATCGATCCCACAGAAATACAAACTACCATCAGAGAATACTATAAACACCTCTACACAAATGACCTGAAAATCTACAAGAAATGGATAAATTCCTGGACACATACACCTTCCCAAGTCTAAACCAGGAAGAAGTTGAATCACTGAATAGATCAATAACAGGCTCTGAAATTGAGGCAATAATTAATAGCCTACCCAGCAAAAAAGTTCAGAACCAAATGGATTCACAGCTGGATTCTACCAGAGGCACAAGGAGGAGCTGATACCATTCCTTCTGAAAGTATTCCAATCAATATAAAAGGAAGGAATACTCCTAACTCATTTTATGAGGCCAGCATCATCCTGATACCAAAGCCGGGCAGAGACCCAACCAAAAAGAGAATTTTAGACCAATATCCCTGAAGAACATTATTGCAAAAATCCTCAATAATATACCGGCAAACCGAATCCAGCAGCACATCAAAAAGCTTATCCTCCATGATCAAGTGGGCTTCATCCCTGGGATGCAAGGCTGGTTCAACATATGGAAATCAATGAATGTGATCCAGCATATAAATAGAACCAAAGACAGAAACCACATGATTATCTCAATAGATGCAGAAAAGGCCTTTGACAAAATTCAACAGCTCTTCATGCTAAAAACTCTGAATGCATTAGGTATTGATGGGACATATCTCAAAAAAATAAGAGATATTTATGACAAACCCACAACCAATATTCTACTGAATAGGCAAAAACTGGAAGCATTCCCTTTGAAAACTGGCACAAGACAGGGATGCCCTCTCTCACCACTCCTATTCAACATAGTGTTGGAATTATTCTTAAGTATATTTGCCTCATTCACTTTACATCCAGTCCATTAAGACATCCTCCTAATTGTGGTTGGGAGAAAATTCTTCATGGCCTCTCACATTTCTGCATGTTTTAGGAGCATGGACATTGACAGCGTTTGCTGCTATCTTTTCAAGGATGTTTGTAAAGAGGACAGCTTGGAAGCTAGAGATGTTGCTTTCTTCTGAAGTGGAGGTCAGGTTTCCTTACTTTTCAGTACAAGAAAGATAAGTCTCTCTTTGGAGCCAAGTTCAGACAGGTTTGCTTGCAGTACATTATAAAACATCTAGGCTCCCTAAATTCAGGGTTCCTTGGCTGCAGCACACATCTGCTGCATTTCCAACATTAATCTGCTTTTCTTTATTTCTTCTATAGGACTTGTGGAACCACGAGGACGGACACAAACACAAAAATCTTTCTCCCTGTTGAACTAGTCATAAAATCCGGTCTTTGACCCAGCAAGCTTGTGTCATCTGCCAGCATTTACGAAACAGTGCCCCAAGTTAGGTAAACTTTTAGATGCTTCACAGTTCTTGCCAGTCTATTCTGGATGGAGAATGTCTTTAGTCTTTTCTCAATGGAAAACCAGAATGCTCCTTTTAAAACAAAAGCCAGATTTTCTCATTCCTTTTTGCAACTTCTGCAGTCACTCCCATTCGCATTCGGAGGAAGAGATGTAAGTGCCTTATAACAGCCCTTTAAGTTCTTCATGACTTAGACTCCAGTCACGTCCCTGACGTCCCTCCAGTCAAGTCCCTGTCATACCTCCAGTCACGTCCCCAACCTCAATCTCTTTGGCCTCTCTGCTTGAGGCACTTGGCTGTCTTTTGTCTTTTGCCTGCTTTCTGTTTTCTCATTAGACCTGGAGAAAACGCTATTACCTTCTTTAAGTCTTCACTTAAAGCCACCTGCTCAATGAGGCCTCCTTTGACCAGCCTATTAAAAATTACAATTTCTCCCCTAGTCTCTCTGCAATGCTCCTGTGCTCCATTGGCATTCTCTGCCTCATTTAGTTTTTTTTTTTTTGACAGGGTCTTGCTCTGTCACCCAGGCAGGAGTCCAGTGGTTGGATCACAACTCACTGCAGCCTTGACCTTTCAGCCTCAAACAATCCTCCCACCTCAGTCTCCTGAGTAGCTGGGACTACAGGCATGAATCACTCTGCCCAGCTAATTGTTTTATTTTTATTTTATTGATATGAGGGGGTGGTCTTTGTTTCCCAGGTTGGTCTCAAACTCCTGGTTACAGTTTTATAAACTTCTGTGCCAAACTCTGATGTCTCAAAATATCTAGCAGAGAGAAATATACAACCCACACAAAAATGTATGCTGACAATTCTGAAGAGATTTCTATTTTTATTTTACAATAATTTTAATGATGGCTTGCTAAAGATTTACTTAAGTAACACGACCATGAAAAATACTTTGGACTTATTAACTTAATCTATGAGCGCTGTTTTATTTATAAGCCAATTTGGCAGTGATAACATATGATGTAATACATGTGCCTATACATAATCACATCTAGATGCATATACACACAAAGACCCAATAGCTTTTACCTTGCAACTGTAGCTATAGCAATACAAACCCACCAGTCTGCAAACATGTCCACAGGGCTGAACTTTGTTAGCCTTCATAGGTAATCCAGTGTAGGCTGTGAACAAAAATTATGGGTAAAGCCAATTCTGTGGCAGTTTAATTTTTAAAGGGTAAAACTCTCCAGACTCCGAAGAACACTGGGGTCAAATAGCATCACAGGAGAACACCACATACTAACCAGGCCCAACAGCAGCACAAAAGCCTGGATACATGGAACTTCAATCCACTTTCCCATTCAACAGCAACTCCAGATTCCAAACTATACTGGGGCCAAACAGTCTTACCAAAGAGTTTCGGTTTACCAAATTCTAATTTTCCATGACTCTATCAGACACATGCAAATAATCACTAAAACACTATCCAACTGCTTCAGGATCAAACAGCCCCAAAAGTGTACAAACTGAAAGAGCTGGGGTGCTTCCTCTCTCCCTTGGTTGAACTCAATAAACCTGCAAATGACAATTCCTTCAGGATTCCTCAAATGGAAAGGAGCTGATCCCACTGTGTGGTACTCACAAAAGACACTCACTTGCCTGGACACACACAAAATGTCAAGTCCCCAAGAGCGTCTATACTGGACAGTCAGTGTACTTCCCTCACTTCATCAGTTGGGCTTGTTCAACCTGCAAGTGGAAATTCCTTTAAAAATTTCCCAAATTGAGAGGAGCACATCCTTCTGTCTGGGCCCACAAAGGACAGTCACCTCTCTGGATGTCAAATTTCAAAGGCAGTTCTTCCAAGGCAATCAGCAGCATGGTTGGAGCCAGCTGCAGCTGATCCCAGAGAGAGGGAACTCATCTCCAGCCAAAATTGGGTAAGCAGATGCTCAGGAGGGCTTTGAGTCTCCCGGCCCATGGCAGCCAAGCCAAAGTGTTCCTGGTCGGAGAACCAAAATCTTACTGAAACACCAGGGGTGTGGTCTAGGTCCTGCAGCTCACCTCACACAAAACCAATGAATATCACCAATTATTGCCAAGGAAGACGGCTGAATTGGGTGTTGTAGTAGAGGGGATGGAAGCTCCGTCTCAAATCCAACTCCCTGACCAACTAAAATTATGAGTTTACATAGTAGGGAAGAAATGTAACAATGTGTAGAAAAACAGGAACTCAGGAGACCTAAGGAAGCAGCCATAATTTGTGAGAAGCCTGGTGTCCCATTGTCTGGATGGGATCATCTGGTGAGTTTCAACTAGCTCCAGTTGGCATTAAATCTGCCTATGCTTCTGGTAAACTCTGTCTCAGGACCTTGGCCAGGAGAGTAGCTTCCTTTCCCATCTGTGTGCTCCTCTCTCCTCTGTAGGGCTGCTGAGCTTGGCAGATTCTTAGACCACTTCAGTTCCAGAGCAGACTACTTTGCATCAGCGTTTCAGGTCAGCTCTGGAGTCTCTCCAGAACTCAGTCCGTGCTTATGAGTTGCAGTGCGATAAGGCTGGAGCTAGACCCATATGCCTTCCTCTCAGAATCACATGCTATCTGACAGAGTGGTTACTCTGCAAGACTGCATCAGGGGATTCTCCAAGTCCACTTCTCTGATGTATCTAGTCTGTGAATCAAAACTGAAAGGTTTAGCCTTATGTGTCATGGCCTCAGGCTCTCTGGGCCTAGCTCAGTTCTGATATCAGTCCCATCATACTCAGTGTTAGTCATAAGTGACTTCCCGAAACACTCATGGCAGCTTGGATTCTGGTATGGACATGGGCTCGCTGAATGGAAGCAATGAATTCTGGTTTCACAGGTGCTGAGGTTATGCTAATCTTCTTTGGGCTTTTCAGGCTGTGTGAGAGACCTGTGATTCTAGGCATCTACAGCTGGCTACCCCTAAATGTTCTTCCAGCGTTTGGGACTCTGCAGGTACATCATGGGGTCATGGTGGAGTAGACACCTAGGAGAGCCATTTGGGCATGTCCCCACTTTCACAAAGGGTCCCAAATTTGAGACTCCAGCGTTATCACCCAATGGTACAGAAACTCATAATGGAGGGAACAGGTTCACCATAAATTACACACTGCCAAGAGTCCACTCTGAACCAAAGCTTTATAATTCTTGTACTGTTCTTGTGAGTAGGACAATAGTATTGCATGGCATTTTTGTTGTCATAAGCATACATTTATAAAATATACACATTTTAAAGCTATTATATTATCAATGTTTTGGTCTATCTTTATTTGTTGGTATACTTCATACCACAAAGAGTGGCAAGGACCTGGCCATCTTTGAACCCCAGTGAGGCCCTGAAACTCTTGCTCATGGTGGAGAATGGGGACTGCATGGCTGTGTGTCTATGGGAGGCTGGTGGAGCCTCACCCTCTGAGTACTCTAACAATGGTTCAAGGGTCACTGGGATGTTTCATTCATATCAATATTCATTATTAACCTTTAGCCATGTAAAACTAGGATGCAGCAGCCATCTTAGGGAGACATCTGACAGCCGTTGGCACCTATCCACAGAATCTTAAAACTTTCTAGGGTTTTTGTGGAGACTTGCATTTATGGTGAAAAAGACTGATAGCACCAATTTGAATGGATCCCAGAAAAGGATGAGGGTCTCTGGAGTTTGAGATAAACAACATTCTGCCTCTGTAGAAAAACTTGACACCAAGGTGGAATCTTGAAGCTTTTACAGAGGAAGAAAGTGGATGTTTAGGTAGTTCATGGAGAGAACAAGTCATGCCGAACTGTTCTGGGTTGATGATGAGGTTTCAATGCCTGCAGAGAAATCAGAAAGTGGTATGTGGTTTTAGCTGGATCACGGAATTGGGAAGGTATAGGATCCACGGGACAGGCTTTCTTGGCTTGGACATCCTAGAACATTTTAAAGCTCTTTGATGTGTTCTAGTTATTTCAGAGTCTAAAGAAGAGAAAAAAAGAAATTTGGCTATACTATGAAGCAATAGAGGATTCTCAATGTTGCTCCTAAATATTTTCCTTCTGAATTTTTAATCTCCTGTTCCCTATTTTTCTACTCCAAATTCAGATTTCATTATTTGCTTTGTCACTGCCAATGCATTCTCTAAATCCATGTCCTAACAGTGTGGTTAAGAAAGACACCCGTCAGTGTGGCAATTCCTCAGGGATCTAGAACTATAAATACCATTTGACCCAGCGACCCCATTACTGGGTATATACCCAAAGGACTATAAATCATGCTGCTATAAAGACACATGCACACCTATGTTTATTGCGGCAATATTCACAATAGCAAAGACTTGGAACAAACCCAAATTTCCAACAATGATAGACTGGATTAAGAAAACGTGGCACATATACACCATGGAATACTATGCAGCCATAAAAAATGATGAGTTCATGTCCTTTGTAGGGACATGGATGAAACTGGAAATCATGATTCTCAGTAAACTACGGCAAGGACAAAAAACCAAACACCACATGTTCTCACTCGTAGATGGGAATTGAACAATGAGAACACATGGACACAGGAAGGGGAACACCATACTCTAGGGACTGTTGTGTGGTTGGGGGAGCGTTTAGGGATAGCATTAGGAGATATACCTAATGTTAAATGGCGAGTTCATGGGTGCAGCACACCAGCATGGCACATGTATACATATGTAACTAACTTGCACATTGTGCACATGTACCCTAAAACTTAAAATTTAGAAATAATGATAATAAAAAAAAAAGCAAAGACACCTGAAGTCTTCTTTCTTCATCTGTTGTGACCACATAGCTGATCTGGGCACCTGCCTAACTTCCTGAAAGAGAGGAAAATCCGATAGGAGGTTTATTAGAGATTGTCTAGTCTCAAGAATCTAAGTCCTGGAAAGTTGACACATGATTGCATACACAAAACTGAGACCAGAACTCAGAATTTCTGTATCCCTAGCCATTGTTCTTTGTTTTGTAAGATGCTGGTTTCTGCTTTGTGATGAATTTTGCATATTGTGCCTCCAGATATTTCATCATGAGTCTCTTCCTCTTGAGACTTCAGTTAAATTAGTTTCCACAAATATTTGATCTGGAAACAGTTCTCTCCCTCTAGCCTGGTACTTGTTTGAATATCTCGAACAACAATTTGTTATGTTAAGGGAAAATTTGATGGACTCATCCTCAAATAGTGTTTTTTTTGCTTTCTAGCCCATCATATCATTTCTCTAATAATACTTGTAATCAGGAAATCTGGAAGTTCAATAACCATCAGAAACGTGAAATTGAAGTCATACTTCATGGAGAATGATGACAACAGTCTTTTTCCCGTATTGTGTTTATCTTTTTTTTGTAAAACTACTTTATTGAGGTATGATTGACATACAAAGAGCTGTATGTGTTTAATGTATAAATCTTGATGAATATAGGGAGGAATATATACTCATGAAACTATGACCACAACGTATGTCATAAACATATTCATCACCTCCGAAAGTTTTGTCTGCTCTATTTTTATTATTATTATCGTGTGTATACAGGTGTGTGTTTGACAAGAACATTTAACAATAGATCTGCCATCTTTCCTTCCAAATTAGCAGGAGACCTGTCTCTGATGCTGCTGAGGCACTTTCAAAATCATTATATAGAAATCTATTGGATGCCATAAAACTGGACATCAGCAAATGTCAAAATGGGACTTTCTAGCACTTATCCTCATACAGAAACATCAATTTATACTACTATATGTGCATAAAAGTACCTTCACAGGAGCTATGTAAACCAGGTGAAATGTTACAGAATCTTTGTGTAGCAGTGAAACAAGAAAAGATGAATTGAAGAGCATAGAAAGAACACTGTTACATTACCTGTGTCACCCTTGCCACAACACCAGACAGCAGAGCACAGAGAGAGGCAATCTTTGAAGAAAAGGTAAGTAGGCACTGAACTTTGCCTTGGACTCCAACATAAAGCCTGCTTCAGTAAAATCCAGTAACAGGTATGCCCCTATGACCCCAACGTCTAGGCTGGTACCTGCAGACTATGCCAGAGCAGATCCCACAGCCCAGGCTCCAGGCTTGCCTGGTGGACTTGTTTTCTGGTTATATCTTAATGTCAGGTCTACACCATGCTTATGTGTCAGATTGTCCCTGGACCAGGCCAGCCCCAGTAATTCCAGGCTCCTGACTGCTCCCAGAACCAGGCTGGCCTCCACAACTCCAGGTTTCAGAACGTCCCAAGGACCAGGCTGGCCCCTGCAACTCTAGTCACCAAGCCAGTGTCCACAGATCCAACCTCTTGGCTGGCCCCTGTGGATACTGGATCTAGGACAGCCTAGCACCAGGCTAGTCCCTGTAGTCACAGAACCCAAGTCGACCCTAGGTTTCTGACCAGCCCAGAACTAGATTGGCTCACAAAAATCCAGGATTCAGGCACAGCCAATTTCAAGGTTGGCAGCCCTAGACCTACCCCTTAGCCAGGTATCTGGGAAGCCTCAGCAGACCCAGGCTTCAGGCCTGCCTAGGGCTTAGGGAGTTTCTGCCACCCCCATCTCTAGGCCAGTTCCTTTGGTCCCATGCTCCAGCAGACCCAGGGTCCAGGCCCATCAGAGTTGACTCCAGTATTGGGCTGGTACCTACAGACCCAGGATCTAAAACTGCCTCTGTGGACCTAGGTTCCAGTCCAGTTCCTATAGCCCCAGGACCCAGCCAGCCTTTGTGGAACTAGTCTCCATGCCAGCTTATGAAGACTTTGGTTCTAGGCCAGATCTTACACACCCAGCCTCCAGGCCATACCCCAGACTCTAGGCCAGTGCCTGTGGCTACATGAACCAGTCTAGCACCTATGGTCTCAGGCTCTAGGCTGGTCCCCCTCGACCCCAGTGATAGGCCAGCTTCAGGCTCCAGGATGGGTTTCATGTCCCAGGATCCAAAACACTCAGGGCCCAGCTGTGCTCTAGCACACACAGGATAAATGCTGACTTCACTAGACCCTGATGCTAGGCTGACCATCTTGGACCATGGCTCTACAACCATCTCTGAAGATTCAGGCTCCAGGTCAGCCCCCATCTACCAAGGTCCCAGACCCATTTCTCCAGATTCAGGCTCCAATCCTGCACCAGTACTAGGCCAGTCCCCATGGACTCAGATTCCAGGCTCATTCCAGCACACTCAGACACCAGGCCAATCCCAAAACCTGGCCAGCCCCTGGAAGCATAGGCTCAATGCCCACCTCATAGCCATGTGAGACCATGTGGACCCAGGCTTCAGTCCAGCGCCTATTGGTACAGCCTCCATGCCGGCTCTTATAGACATAGGCTTTATGTTCTTTCAACATACCCAGGGAAAGGATCCACCCCAGTGGATCCAGGCTTCAGGCACAACTTTACAGACCCAGGAATCAGGCCTACCACATGCTGACACAGGCACCAGGCCAGCCTGCCTGAGCACTTCGGCAACAAGTTCACCCGCAGACCACATTGGACATCCTACCAACAATTCCTGGATGACTGGGAAAGGGATTTTCCAGACAAAGCCAGTATGCAAGGAATAGAAGACTTTTCTTGTTTTTCAAATGTGCAGACACCAGTGCTCAGCCTAAAAATCAAGGTCAACAACAGAGAAAAAATGATACCACCAAAGGTAAAAAATAATAACCAATAGCTGACCCTAAAGAAATCAAGGTTTATGAACTGTCTGAGAATGAATTTAAAATAATTGTCTTCAAAAAGCTCGGTGAGCTACAGAAGAACACAGATAAATGACTATAAAGAATCAGAAAAATAATACATGAACATAACTTAGAAGGAAATTATTGTGAAGCCCGAAATATTGTATCTAGCCTATATAAATAGAGGCATAAGCCTGGAGGGAGTAAAATCAGAAGAGACAGCTGGGCTTGGATCATTTAGTAGGTAGGTGCAATGGAATCAGCTGAGGTTTTAGGAATAGTGATTTCCTTTTGCTATTGGGGCTCTCCCATCACTGCATATTTTTAAATATTTATTGCTCAAATCTATCTCTGCAGCAACGACCTGTCATCTAATTTCCCGATATTAATATTTTGTTGCCTCTTTGACATCTACTCTTGGATATGTCAGAGGCATTTCACACTTAACCCTTTCAAAACCAGAGTCATAAAATTCAATTTTGCCCCACTTTCTGTGTTCCTGATTCTGACAATTGTGTCATTACCCATTTGACTACTCAAGGTAGTATCCTGAGAATAGTTCTCAGCTTCTTCCTCTATCTCATATACTGTGCTTTTAAAAACTATAAAACATATTCCACATGCAAAAGCAGTTTATGACACCCTATATTTCATATACTAAACAACCATATATTTCCTTCCCACCTAAAGAAAAAAACAGTGAAAATCATTAGAGGCATACAGTGTGTCCCTCCTTCATCTTGTCTCCCTTTCTCATTCTCATGGACACCCACCAAGTCTGAATTTGTTTTAAAATTATTAGTGTCTTACACTTATTTAGGGACATATACATATGCTGTAAAACTATAAAGAGTAAATTGTTTAGTTTTGCCTGTTTTGATTTTATATAACCACAACCAGCTGAATGTGTTCTTCTGTAATTTGTCCTACTTTTTTGAGGTTTATTGTAGTTGATGAAATTGTGTGTCCAATTTTACAGTTAGAGAGAATTCACTGAAGAAATCAACTGCTTATGCACATTCTGGGGCTTTTCTACTAAAAGCAGTGGGAAATTTTGCTATGAATATCCTCGAATACATTTCCTGGTGCACGTGTGCAAGTCCACTCTCACAAGTATAGAGTTAAAAGGGGTAATGCTCAACTTCAGAATTAGATTTGAGCAATAAATATTCGAAAACATGAGGCAATAGGAGAAAAACAAGAGAAAAAGAAAATGCCTACTCTGCCGTATTATAAAAGGTATTGATATATTATTTTACAAGATTGTTGTACCACCTTACACTTCCACCAGTGAGAAATGAAAGTTCTCATTATTCTACATCTACATCAAAGCTTCTTATTATCCATATTTTAATGTTTACCTATCGTGTGGGTGTGAAATAGCATGTTATTGAGGGTTTAAACAGTAGTTTCCTAATTACTATGGGATTGAACCCATTTTCACACTTCATTCTCTAAGAGGGTTGTTTATGTCTTTTGTTCATTTTTCTCTTTTTCTTTTTTTTTGATGACCCTCCTCTGTCACCAAGGCTGGAGTGAAATGGTGTGGTATCGGCTCACTGCAACCTCCACCTCTTGGGTTCAAGTGATTCTCCTGCCTCAGCCTTATGAGTAGCTAGGAGAACTACAGGTGCATGCAACCAGGCCTCACTAATTTTTGTATTTTGTTTTTTTTTTTCGTAGAGACGGGGTTTCACCATATTGGACAGGCTGGTCTGGAACTCCTGCCTTCCTGATCCGCCAGCCTCTGCCTCCTAAGATGTTTTGTTCATTTTTCTACTGGATTCTTTTCATTATTAATTCTGGAAGTATTTTAATATTGTAGAAATAAATTGCTTATTCATGATATGTGTTAAACATGTATTCTGAGTATCTTCTTGAGTTTTCATTCTCAGGTGTTATAAAGAGCAGGAGTTGTTAATTTTAATTTTGTCACATTTATTAATCATTTTATATCATTAGAAATCCTTTCATTATATATATATTTTCTTTTCTTCTAAAAATTGTGAAAGTTTGCTTTTACCATTCAAGTTTATAATTGGGAATTATTTTTTGTATCTAGCTAGAAGAAGGTATCATTTTTTATTTTTTACATATGGATAACAAATTACGCCAGGAATGCTGACTGAACTGTACATTCTTTCTCCACTGAACTATACTGCAAGTTTTGCTACATAAGATTGTTATGTGTTAAACTGTGTCCCCTCAAAATTCACATGTCATAGTCCTAACACTTAGGACCTCAAAATGTGACCTTATTTGGATATACAGTTCCTGTTGATATACTTAAAGTGAGGTCACACCACAGTAGGATGGGCCTGTAATCCAGCACCCCTGATATCTTTATAAAAGGGGGAAATTTAGACATAGAGACACACACAGAGGGAGAATGATGTAAAGACCCATAGAAAAAACATGGCCAACTTCAAGCCAAGGAGAGAGTCCTGGAACAGGTCTTTCCCTCACAGTCCTAACAGGTCCCCAACTCTGATGACATTTTTACCCTGGACTTTGACCCTCCAGAAGCATGAGATAATGCATTTCTGTTGGTTAGGTCATACACTCTGTGGTAATTTATTAACCCTAAGAGACTGTCAAGTATGAATTTCATAATCACCCAACAAATCCCCGTCTCTTAATGCCAGCACTTTGGAGATTAGGATTTAAACATATGAATTGTGGGGCATGCAAAAGATTCACACCATTAGCACAAACTAATACAAAGATATTTTCGTTTAATTTGGGAGTCTGTCTCTACTCTCTCTGTTCTGTTGCAATGGTATATTTTTCTGTATATTCACCAAATACAGTCTTAATTTTGAGTTTTCCTACCCATTAGTAGATCTTGACATTGATTGATGTCTTATTTTCATGTCTTCAATAAAAGAATTTTCTCCATATGTGGTTAAATCATGTTTACAGTTATTTCTAGGTAAATAATTTTTTAGGCAGTATAAAATAATTTGGGGGTATTACATTTTCTGATATTGCTGACTAAGGTAAATGCATTGTTCTGTAAAGATCAATCTTAAAACTAGCCAATTTGCCACATTACAATCATTCTAATATTTTCTCTATCAATCTTGTTAGTTTCAAATGTAGATGATGATATTACCTGTGGATATTTCATGAATGTGCTTTGTTCCCTTCTTTTCAATCTTCAAATATTATCTTTTACTAATTTTTCTCATCACACAGCATTGACTCAATACATTTTATTTATCAGCTAAATAAAAGCAGTAGTAGTCAGCACTCCTCTATTCTCCCTCATTGTAAAAGAAATACTTTTAACGATTCATTATTTATCATGATGTTCCCTGTGAGATTTTTGAAGTCGCCCTTAATCTGGCTAAGAAGCCTTCTGGTATGCTTATGTTTATATATTTGATAGTAATAGGGGCAGCCAAGGTAAAGTAAGCCCTTTATAGCCCAATATTTCCACTAATTAAAGCTAAAGGCTTGGAAAAATTAAAAAAAAAAAAAAAGCAGCATCCTGAACTTCGACTCTGGCCACCGTGGAATAACACAGAGGTATCTTACATTCCTGCCTGAAAACCCTGGAGAAATGGACAAAATATACAAAATCGTTTCAAGATATCGAGCATTAGTCAAAGACGGACAATGATCCTTGAGAAACAGAAAAACAACGATGCAATTGCTATGACTTCCCCAGCTTACGGCCTGAAGAAAGTCTCTAGGTCATGGTTCAGGGAAAAGAATCCAGGCAAAGCTCAGTAGCAACTGAGTTGAGGAAAAGGAACTGAGATCTGGGAAGCCAATGGGTTTAGCTTTCAAAGGGTAGGAGAAGACTGTACAGACTGGCCTCTTCCAGAAGAGACCAGAGGCCTCTTCCAGAAGAGATCTTCTCCAGAAGAGAGGGTCCCCATGAATCTTCCTATGAGTAGTGATCTGCACATGCATGTGAGGAAATCACCTAAGCCAGGGAAGTCAGCTACCCAAAAAGATTAGAGGGAACAATCCCTGGAGATCTTACAGGGCTGGGAATAGTTGCTGTTCCCACCAGACCTTGGGAAAACATCACAATTCATGGGGCATTGAGTACAATACGGAAAAGAACATTGCCTCAGCAATAGGGAAATATTAGCTCTATAATATACAGGCAAAACATCACAAGAAAACAAAACTACAGGCCAATGTAAACATAAATTCAAGAACCAATAGGTTAATACCAGGAATGAAAGGTTGGTTTAACTTTTGAAAAATATATCACGGTAATAAGCCAATTAGAAAAATTAAAATTTCTATATACGCATAGAATCATCTCAAGAGTAATAGGAAAAGCATTTGGTAAGCCTGACGTCTATTTCTAACAACATCAGCAACCTAGGAATAAAAGGAAACTTCTTCAATCTCATGAAGATCACTTATGAAAAATTACAGGTAACATCATAATTAATGGTATAGGATTGAATGCATTCTCAAGACTAGAAAAAAGGTAAGAATGTCTGCTCTAGCAGATTCTATTCACCATTGGGCTGCGTTGTTGGGATTCACTCAGGATGATGGCAGAAATATTAAAGGGAAAAATTAGGGAAAGTTATAAGGAATACGCAGAAACCTTTTTGGACGGCCAAAAAGTCATATTGCTTGTAATAATTGAACAGCCTGAAGGCAGCCGGTTCTTAACTTAGAGCATTAGGTCATAGGGTAAATACTAGGAAAAATAGAGGTTTCCCCAGTTAAGTCTGTTTACCCTACCTCCATTAACTAACCTGTGAAGCAGATGGCCCTCTCAGGGGGAGGTAGACCAAGGTATGGCCCCCTAATGGTGTTTGCTTTAAACCAGCGTACCTGAGCTTTAATCACTTGTAGAACTACTTTTTTCACCATGTTAATTATCCACAAGTTTGTTTACTCAAAACTTCTGTTGTTAATTCTATACTAAATAAATGCCTGGAGTGCGAGGCCCTGCTGCAGTGAGAAACCTCTCTCAGTGTGCGAGCGGTCAGATCAGACACACAGCGGATTGGCAAAACAGAATATCGGTGTGTCAGTGTACGTGTTATTCATTGGTCATTTGGGTCAGGGTCTGTGGGCAGACCCCCAGCAGCTAATGCCCTCTTGTGAGAAGCAATGCCTCACTGGATATTTTAGCCAGTGCAATAAAAACAGAGAAAGAAATAACAGGCTTCTGGACAAGAAAGACAGTAGTAAAATTATCTTAATTCACAGATGACAGGTAATCTATGTAGAAAATTCTGACAAGATATGAAAGTCTTGTGTCCAAAAATATATTGTAGGAATTTAAACAACACCTGGATGCCTTCTCCATTCATGTTCTGCTGAGTCATCAAAGGCAGCCTTGAGGAGGCCCCTTGAAGCCAAGGGGAGAAGCAGGCTGGCAAGGAGAGGGATGCCCCAGGTCTGAAGAAATGAGGTAGAAGAACAGGATCTGGAGGCAGGGAACCTAAGGATGATTTACATTCACTTCCTAGAACAGAATCGAAAGGAAAATTCCACCTCTCCACACTCAAGTAACAAAAGGATCAGAAGCTTCTCCCATTGCAAATCATTCCCCCAACTCCCACTTTCCACTGCATTGCAGATGAAAAATGGAAAGTACCTCTGGTTTGACCCCTCCTGCAACCAATCAAACTGGTTGTGGGTCACTACTTTATTTACATAGAGTGTAAACAAAGTAAGCAATGAGAAAAATCTAGAGGGTATTTAAACTTCAGAAAAATTCTGCAACCAGTGCTCTTAAGCCCCTTGCTCAAGCCTGCTCCCACTCTGTGGAGTGTACTTTCACTTGAATCCTGGAAGGGCTAAGAGATGGCAGGAAAAAGGCAATCAATATAGTTAAAACCTCAGAGGTGCTCCAAGGTGCATATGAGAGCCCCAGCCAGTTTTATGACAGACTCTGTGAGGGATTCCAATTATACACCTTGTGTAACCCTGAGGATGCTGAAATTCAGCGCATGGTGAATACGGTGTTTGTAGGGCAGTCCCAGGGAGATATCAGGCAGAAATTGCAGAAGTTAGAAGGCTTCACAGGCATAAATTCTACTCGGCTTATTGAAGTGACTACCAAGGTGTACATTAACCGAAATCAGGAGGCAAAGAAGGAGGCTGATCAGAGGCTTAGGAAAAAGGCTGATTTGCCAGCGGCAGCCCTCACGGGAAGGGAAGCTGACTTTGCAAGGGGGCATGGATGTAGACATGGATGCATTTGTGGAAGAGGCCAGTCTGGACAGGGATTCAAAAGCCGGCCGAGGCTAGAGAGAGGTGAATGTGCGTGATGCAAAAGGAAAGGACACTGAAAGGATGAATGTCCAGAAAATAATAATGTGGAGATTGGTCAAGGCTGTGGTATGAAAAAACCACTGCCCCAGGACTACAATACCAGGGTGGAACCAGACACTGACCTGATCAGGCTGGCAGGGGCTGAAGCATATGAGGACTAGGACAGACAAGGTTCCTTCTCTTTTGGCCTCCAGGAGCCCATGGTCACATTAGAATTTGGGGGCCAGCTGATGGACTTTATGGTATACACCGGGACTGAACACTTGGTAGTGACCTGGCGTATAGGTCCACTACCCAAGAACTGTACAACTATTGTAGGTGCCACTGGAGACTCAGAGAAGAAGCCAGTCTGTCAGTCACAGAGGTGTGTTATAGGAGGGCAAGACATTCAACATGGATTCCTGTATCTCCCAAATTGTCCAGTTCCCTTGCCAGGAAGACACCTTCTCCAAAATCTGCAAGTGCAGATTACTTTTGAACTTCAAAGAGATATGACTTTAAGCCTAACTCAGCAGAAACCATGGTGTTAACCCTTACTGTCCTACAGGCTGAGAAACGGAGGCTATATGCAAAAGAGACTCCAGAACCAGGAGTAAATGAAATAAATGCATGGGTTACTTACTAAAATTCCCGAAGTTTGGACTGAAAGTAACCTGCCTTGACTAGCTGTAAATCAGGCACCAGTTGTAGTAGAAAAAAACCAGGAGCAACTCTGGTTCAGGTCCGCCAGTGCCTGCTACTCCCTGAGGTCATGCGACGTGTCCACAAGCACTTAGAGAGGCTTCATAAGCATGGAATCATAGTTAAGTGCCATTCACCCTGGAATACCCCTCTCTTACCAGTGTGGAAGCTGTCTGGTGAATATAGTCTGGTGAAGGACTTATGGGCTGTGAACCAGAGTACAGTAAGTATCCATGCAGTGGTGCCAAACCTGTATACTTTAATGGACATATTCCAGCAAATGCTGCCTGGTTTACATTACTAGATTTAAAGGATGCATTTTACTGCCTCCCTCAGCACCAAGTAGTCAGTCAATTTTTTCTTTTCAATGGGGTGAATTACAGTACCTTTGGACAAGACTCCCACAGGGATTTAAAACCCCTCCTACAATCTTTGAAGGGGCATTGGCCTCAGACCTTAAAGCCTACACCCCACCTAATAGTGCCTGTGTTTTGCTTCTGTATACAGATGACCTTCTTCTAGCAGCCCCAACCCAAGAGGACCTCTTCCAAGGAACCCAGGAACTCACGCACCTGCAGTGGAGTGCAGGATGTAAAGCATCAGGGAAAAAGGCTCAAATCTGCTTTGAAAGTGTCCAGTATTTAGGCTTCCATGTAAGCCAAGGGAAAAGATGGCTCGGTAGTGGAGTAAAGCAGGCTGTTTGTGCACTTCCCACTCCAAACACCCAGCATCAAATAAGAGAGTTCCTAGGGGCAGCAGGGTTCTGCCGCATCTGGATCCCAAATTTCTTGCTCATAGCTGAGCCATTATATGAAGACACTAAGCAGGGAGAAAGAAGTCCCTTCTCTAGGATGCTGACCAAGGGAAGGCCTTTAAAGATATGAAAGAAGCCTTAATTCAGGCCCCAACCTCGAGACTGCCAGACCTAACTAGGTCTTTTTTTGATTGTCTGTGAGTGGAAGGGAATGGCCATAGGAGTCCTGACTCAAGTCACAGGACCATGGCATCACCTGGTGGCACATTTGTCCAGGCAACTAGATTCTGTGGCGCTTGGATGGCCCCCCCGTTTCAAGGTGCTAGCTGCCACTGCCCTACTGGTGCAAGAAGCTAATAAACTGACTTTAGGACAGCAACTGACAATCCGGGTAACACACTCGGTTATAACTTTGATGGACCAAAGTGGGCACCATTGGTTATCAAATCTGAAAGTGACTCAAGACCAAGGGCTCCTATGTGAAAATACCAGCATAAGTTTGGAGACTGTGAACACCCTAAAACCGGCTTCCTTGATCCCCATCAATCAGTGCCAGGAGGCTAGCTTGATTGCTGTGTGAAGGTGCTAGATGATGTGTCCTCAAGCCGTAGAGATTTGACAGATTGGCCCTTCCTGGACCTGGAAGTGGAGTATTTTACTGAAGAGAGCAGTTTCAGTAAAATACCCCAGCGGGGCACCCAGTGGTCACTTTGGACTTAGTAGTACAGGTGAAGTCTTTGCCTACAGGAACTTCCACTCAGAAGGCAGAGCTGATATCTGACAAGAGCTCTCTGGCTAGCAAAAGACCAAAGAGCAAATATTTACACAGATTCCAAATATGCTTTTGCCTCTTTGCATGTTCATGGGAGATTTACAAAGAAAGAGGATGCTTAACTGCAGGAGAAAAGGAAAGGAAACAAAATAAAAGGATGAAATTCTACAACTCTTAGATGCTGCATGGGCCCTGAAACAGGTGCCAGTAATGCACTGCAAAGGGCACCAAGAAGCAGGAACACTAGAAGCAAAAGGAAACAGGAAGACAGGCAAAGAGGTAAAACGGGCAGCAATGGCAACTCTACCTTCTATAGCGGAAGCCTTAGCTATGACTCTCCTTCCAGAGATCCATCTCTCGGAGACTCCAAGCTATACTCCAAATGAAGCAACCTGGTTTGCCCAGGAGACTGGGAATTACATTAAAAGAGCATGGTGAAAATTATCTGATGGGAGGCTAGTCATACCTGAAATGGTGGCCCCCAGGTTTGTGAAACAGTTCCAATAAGGAACTCGTATGAAAACAAAGGCACTAGAAACATTGCGAAGATGCCATTTCTATGTGCCATGGCTCACTGCCATTACTGAGGAGTTTGTGAACAATGTCTAACTGGTGCCAAGAACAACCATCACCATGGGACTACCTGGTCCCCGGGAATTCAGGAAATGGGAGCCACATCCTGTGAAAATTTGTTTCTGGATTTTATTGAGCTGCCTTGAGCAAGGGGGCTCTTGGATGATACATGTTGTTGTTCATTTGCACCTTTTCGGGGTGGGTCGAGGCTTTCCCTACCAGGACAGAGAAAGTATGAGAGGTAACCAAGGTGTTGTTAAAAGACATTATTCCCAGATTTGGTCTAACCCTCATTCTGGGGTCAGACAGTGGACCAGCCTTTGTGGCTGAAATACTTCAGGACTTAACTCGGCTATTAAAAATAAAATGGAAGTTACACACAGCTTACCGACCACAGAGCTCAGGAAAAGTGAAGTGCATGTAATGGACACGCAAGCAGCTGCTGAAGAAACTTTGTCAGGAAACTCATCTGAGGTGGGATCAGGTCTCGGCCATGGTGCTTCTCTGAGTCAGGTACACCACCAACAAACAAACTGGGTATTCGTCCTATGAGATCTTATTTGGCTGGCAAACCCCAATTATAAGTCACATTACAGGTGATCTCCATGAGCTTTGAGCACTAACCTTAAGGAGGCAAATGCAGACTTTAGGTATGGCCATGCAAAAAGTGCATGGCTGGGCATGGGAAAGAATGCTAAATTGGAAAACATTTTCCTCCTGGTGTGGTGAGACTCCCATGAGACATGGATAAAGTGCCCAGCAGACTGTCGCATCTGGCATACAAAAGTCCCAATAACTTATTATCTTGACCATTCAGTTTCCAGGGGGCTCTAAGTCTGGGGGCCCCTGATGGAGACGTGACTATGTCTGTGCAGATATTTTGTGTGGGGAGGGAGATTCCAGCGCTGGAGGTTTGTCCTTTGAGGAATTCAGGAAGTGTGGAGGGAGCAAGGATTTCTGGTCAAAGGGGAAAGACAGTGTGGACAAATTCCAGAAACCCAGAGGTAATAACAGAGAGTCTGCTAGGAGGAGACACTCACGGGTTACTGGACAATCTTAAAGCTGCATGATGACAGAATCAATAACCTTCTCTGTTACTCGTGCCTTGTACTTCCGGTCTTTCTAATTCTTGCCCTGTCTGCTGGCCTTGGAGAGAGTAGTGCACCAGTCCCATTACCCCTTCAGCCCCCCACTCCCTAATCTTCCTTCATCCACCAGGTTTGCCTATTCTCTCAGGTGCCCTGCAGCAAAAGAAATTAAACAACACCAAAATAAATGGAGAAATAGACCTTGTTCAAGTTGTAACTCTCAACAATGATAAGATGCTAATCATCCACTATTGAGTTAACTTGTTTTACACAATTAACACACAGTTTACACAAACCCACAAACTTTGATCCAGGTATTGTGCCATACAAAAATAAAAATAAAAATAAAACTTAAAATCAATTGCAAACCAAAACCTAAAATTATACAACTTCTGGAAGAACACTTAGAAATGATTTTTGTGATCTTACATTTAGCAGAATTCTCTGATGTAAAAAACAAAAGCATGATCCACAAAGAGAAATATAGAGAAAGTGAACTTCATCAAAATTGTAAACTTTTCCCTCCCAAAACAGGACTAAGGGAATGAAAGGACAAGCTATACAGAGATAAAATATCAGCAACTATCACAAATATTATGACAAAAGCAATATGACAAAGGACTTGTTTCTAAAATATGTAAAGCCATCTCAAATCTCAGCAATAAGTAACCAGTATAAAAATGGGCAAAATATTTTAATAGGCACTTCCCAAAGAAGATAGGTGGATGATATAAACACATGAAAAGATGCTCAAATCATGAGTCATTAGTGAAATGCATATTAATACCACAAAAAGATGTCATTACATACCTATGATAATGAATGAATCAGAAAAACGTTGTGTTGAAAAGTACAAGAAACAACTGGAACTCTCACACATTGGTAGCGAGGATGTGAAATTATACAGCCATTTTGAAATCAATGTGACAATTTCTTACAAAGTTAAACATACACTTTCCATGTCAGCAATTCCGCTGCTAGGTGAACCCAAGAGAAATGACAACTACTCTTCATACAAAAACCTGCATGCAAATGTTCACAACAGCTTTATTTACAAATTCTCCAAATGGGAAACAACTCTATTATTCTTCAGTGAGTGAATGGATAAACAGATTTTTGATACATTCACACAGTGGAATCCTACTCAGCAATAAAAAGAAAAAAACTATCAATGCAAGCAACAACACTCATGAATCTTAAGTGGAATATTCTAAGTGAAAGAAGGCAGACTCAAAGTGTATGATTCAGTGTATGTTCCATTTATATGATGTTCTGGAAAAGGTAACACTAGAGTAATGAAGAGATTAGTTGTTGCCAGGGACTGGTGTGAATAGGGGATGAGTGGGGAGAACACGGATTTATTTAGTTTCATGGAACCACACAAGGAATTATTTAGGGTGATGAAACTGCTTTGCTTCTTGATTTTGCTCATGGTTACATGGCTGTAGGCATTTGCTATAAGCCATCAAACTGTATATGAAAAAGACTGAATTTTACTGTGTATGAAATAAATGAATTTAAAATAAACAAGAAAAGCTAAAGTCTTTCGAATAATCTGTAAGACAATTAATTTGGTGTAGGGTTTTTTGTGTTTATTTGTAACATCTTTTTTTGTATCTTCTACTTTTTCCACTTTTTCACAATTTATAAACCTTTGCTTTGTTGCCTCCTTTATTTTGATTTTTTCCTCTCATTCTATTTTCTAGACAAATTGTTTGGCACTTTTACACTCTAGTTCTGTTCTATAATTGGATGCGTTAAATTAGTACTGCCCAATAAAATTTCTGCAGTGATGGAAGTGTTCTACATCGGTACTGTCTAATACTACAGTCACAGGTGATTCTTAAGTACTTGACGTGATTAGTGCAACTGAAAATTTGTATTATTCATCTTTTTCATTATTTGATTTTATTTAAGTTGAATTTAAATTTGAATTTAAAGAATCACATGTGAACCAGGCGCGGTGGCTCACACCTGTAATCCCAACACTTTGAGAGGCCGAGGCAGGTGGATCACGAGGTCAGGAGATCGAGATCATCCTGGCTAACATGGTGAAATCCCGTCTCTACTAAAAAATAGAAAAAATTAGCTGGGCATGTTGGCGGGAGCCTGTAGTCCCAGCTACTGGGGAGGCTGAGGCAGGAGAATGGCGTGAACCCGGAAGACAGGGCTTGCAGCGCACCGAGATCGCGCGGCTGCATTCCAGCCTGGGCGAGAGAGCAAGACTCCGTCTCAAAAAAAAAAAAAAAAAATCACATGAGATTAGTGGCAATTGTCTTGAACAAAATAGCCCTAGGCATTTTAACATTAATATGTAACTTAACAAAGTCCAAAGTGAGTTGAATAACTCCTTCTAAGCAATACAAAGATAACGTCTATAAACGCGTCTCCTTTATTTACAGAAGAAAATCCAAAAACCTACACATGGATTTCAAAGAAGTAAAAGGCAGTGCAGCTATTTTCCAGAAAGCTATTCTACATCTCTCACACATTTTAGGAGCCACAAATGTATGGAAATGAATTCATGACAGCTCAAGAATATATGTGCCCTCTGAGTCACAAGGTTTTGTGCTGATATGGATGAGTTACTTAAGTTGGGACAATAAGATGTCAAAGAGAAGGTTCCTCAGGAAACCAGGATAGACTCATTATCGAGAGAGTAACACATCCGATATTACTGCAGCTCTATTTGTCACTATGCAGAAAGCCAGCCGGGGGATAACATGAAAAGCAGAACATAGAGACTGAACACACAAACAAGTCCTCAAAGAAACTCTACACTACTGAATTAAGAGCTCTACTGAATTCTGGAATATCCACTCAGGTGAACCAATGAATCCATTTTATTGTTTCACAATTAGAAAAGATTTTTACTATCAATATGAAAAGCTCTTATTGATATAAAGCCTACTGTGATCTTGGCACCACACTACCTTACCAGTATAAAAAGCAATATTTGCCTACCACATATTTGAATTCTCCTTACATAGCATCAAATGCAGCTATCCTGTTCCCCAAATATGTTTTCCTGTGTACATGACCTTACTCAGGCCATTCCTTCATCCTTGATCCACTAGTGAAATGTTATTCATTCTTTTTAAAAAATAAATTAGTTTTAGACATACAAAATGCATAATTAATGTACATAATTAATGTATACAACTTGATGACTATGAAGATACATGATTGCCACATTCTATGACCTGGACCTATCTATCACCTCCCAAAGTCTCTTCTTGCCCGCTTATTTATTATTTTTGTAATAAGAACACTTAACATAAAATCTATCCTTTTAGCAAGAATTTGAGTGCACAATAGTGATAACTATTGGCACTCATGCTGTTCAGATCGCTACAACTTATTCACCTTGTGTAAGGAAACTTTGTATGCCTTGACTAACACTTCTATTTTTCTCTCTTCCCAGCCCAGCAACCAATTCTACGTCTATAAGTTTGACAATTTCATATTTATTATTCATTAATACGTCACTTCTCATGACACTGCTGTAATTTTTTAAGTCTGAATTAAGCATTCTTCTCTATGTACTCTAAAATGACTTGTTTATGTCTCAATTTAGTATTATCATTTTGCATATTTTGAGCAAAATAGTGCAGGTCAAAAACCAGTCTCTGTAGTCTGACCGCCTAGGTTCAGATCCTTGCTCTGAAGTCTGTTACTTCTGCAACTATAAGCAAGTTCAGCTTCAGTTTCTTTTTTCATAAAATAAGTATGATAATAACTACTGCATAGTTCTATTAATTGTTAAATGGGATAATCCATATGATGGGACACAATTCCAGGCACACAGTGCTTCCTCAGTAAACATTAGCTAATTATTTTGCCTGTTTATACTTTCCATGATTTTAAGTGTCTATATTATTTGTTAGTCATCTTGTTGTCTTAAGACAGATTTAGCATTGTTAACTCATACTCTATCATTTTGCTTTCCACAAGCACTTATGTGTATGAGCTCCCAAAACATATTTTAAACTACCTAAGAGAAAGGCTTATAACAACCATTGTTTAAGAACTTATCTCCAAGAACCTCATATGGCACTATGGTTAGACTATCACTCCTCTGAGGAGTTGTAAAAAAGTAGATATACCTTTGAAACTTCAGGTCTAGTCCTCCGGTCATCTTCTGTGGCACTAAATGACTTGTTTTCTTCAGTCTTCATTGAATTCATGATGAGTTCAAAGAGAATATAACTAATGTCTACTAGTGGATAAGATGGAGAAACAAGGATTGAGTTTCTTCTGCCACATGAAATGTCTAAAAAAGGCAAAAAGACAAAATCTGTGAAATAACAACTTTCAATCATTGGACATCAGGCTGTGTGGGACCTCATCTCTGATATCTGAGAAGAAAATCATATGAGATAAGCCCTATGGCTATCTAGCTTACTGTATGGAGTTTCCAAGGCATGTCTTAGAGAGGAGAACATTCAGAGTCTTGCAGTTTCCCTGAGTTGAGAGGACAAGCTGGGGGTTTGGGGAGGCCAAGATGACTGGAGCTTGTATGGCAGAGTACAAGGGAGAAGAGAGCCACAGGAGCACATAGTATCAGAGATCTGCAGTGGGCATCCCTTGAGATTTCAGCTTGGTCAATGCATGAGTAGAAAGAAGCTGTTGAAAAGGAACAGGAAAAAAAGTACCCAAGAGGAGCAGATGTAACAATTTCTGAGGGTCATACAGGACTGGGAATAGATTCAGTTCGCAAAAATCTTACTAGAAAACTTCACAATTCGTGAAGTATCAGAGAGACTACTCTGAAAGGTATTTCTTCCACAATGGGACAAAATTAGCCCTAGTTCTGCTCCCACCTAACAAATAAAAGCAAACTTTGAAATTATAAAATGGTTTCCATGTAAAATATCAAGGTACCAGAACAAAGCTCAAGAATATTGATGGGAATGTAAAAATTTCTGACACCCAAAGTTGTGAAATTAACAAAGATTGATATCTAATAAAACAATCAGCAAGTATTTAAGAAGTGGATAAATATGACTCATAATGACTAGAAACATCAGTGAATACAGACAGATCCAGAAGTGAGAGAGATGATAGAAGTAGTCATCAGAAATATTAAAAATCATTACCTTGAATTTCTGGCCAAAATGGAGTAACAGGAACTGGATTTCCCCCTAGTCTGAAAGCAAAACAAAACAAAAATGGGCAAAATAGATGAAACAATGCTTTGCAAGGAACTAGACATCATGCAATTAAGGACAGTGACAACTGAGATGCATCCTACAATCCACTCTAGCAGACTACCTTGAGGGATTCCAGGCCAGTGTGGAAAGGAAGAGCAGCAAGACAAAGCCAGTTGGAATTCCAGATTTGAGGAGACAGAGGTGAGAGACAAGGGTGACAGGAGGTCACGGGCCACAGACTCTGGTGGGAGACCTGCACAGAGAGGGAACTCCCGATATATGAAGAGGGTTCCCCTAAAGCATTCAGCTGTGTACTGATCAGAGCAGCAGCTGAGAAAACTTCCCAAGGTCAGGAAAGAACCACCCTAAAACTGTCATAGTCTAACTTTCCTCCAACCCTCTCCCTGTAACTCTTTTGGGGATCCCTGTTTTCTCATTTCTAGATTAAGTACTTTGGCTCAGATCAAACTTTTATTGTTCGTGTGAATTGGTTCCTCTGAGCTTTTTAAAAAGGATTCCAGATCCCACCCTCACAGACTCTGATTCAGTATGTCGGGGTGTGGCTATGGAACCTGCACTTTTACCTGCCTCACCCCGCAACTCCCCTGTCAAACATGCACCACGTTGTTTGAACAGCTGCCTCTGTCGCCGCAGGATGACCTCAATGCTTTCCTAAAGCCCTAGAACCTATGAAGGTAACCTGTGCTTGAAGCTGTGCTTGCTTACAGAAAGAGACTGGATGTCAGTAACCACCTTGCTACAAGATGGGAAAGGAACGTAGAAGCGCTACCCTAACCTGAATCCTTGCTAATTATCATACCTGAATCTCTGCCTTGGGGAGAAATGCAGCTTGCAAGGCACATATAGAGTTTGGGGGGCAACAGAAAATATGAGACTGCCACACTCAGTTCTTTCTGGAAAGCTCCATCTCTTTCCAGGAATCCTTGCTCTCCAACTACGTGCCCTAAAAGATCTTAAGAAGTACCACCACATTACACCCCAGACACTTTGAGCAGGAACTCTCCTACTCCATTCCTTGATCAGTGAATAGTTTCTGCTCTGCTCAACGGAATCTGGTCTCCTTCTATGGGCGCAAAGGGCACCGGGCAGGGAAAGGACCCAGCAGGGTCAAACGACCCTCTTGAGATTCCGGAACACCCAGACGATCTCCAAGTATCTTTTCAGGAGTAAAACTTTTGGCCTTTGAAGCTGAGACATGGGGAAGGTAATTACCACAGCTGGCGGCTGCCCAGCTCCCCATCCAAAACCTCCTTGACTTTGAGCTGAGGTCCCTCTGTCTACTGCCCTTGTTACCCATCCCCCTAAGAACTCCAGGTCCGACCCGGGAAAAGAAAAACCACTCATGAACCAGAGAGTTTGTCCACACAGTGCACGTGCCAGTCAGTCCCCGCCGCTCTGGATTCGCAAGTGCTGGAAAGACTGCTCTCTTATATCTCTCAGCTGAACTTTTCCCGCCTAGAAGGGCTAGCCTGTGCACGGCAGGAGCCTGGGAATTGACACTCTCGCTGGCCAATGAACGAAGAGTCTCTGGAGGCTGTTTTTCTCTCATTGGATGTAAATGACTCATCTCTCATCCACTTTGGAAGCCAATTATCATCGCTCCAGACATTCATGATAATTGGAAGGGATGACAATTATCATCCTATTATAATTGGAAGAGATGATAATTGGAACGGATGAGCACGAGTGGCTCTGAAGGCCGGGCCAGGGGGACTGGGCGCCAACCAGCCCACCCTCGCTATTTGTGGGGATAAACCTTCCCGGTCTCAGTAATCCCCGCCCCCGCACCACTTAATTCACGGCCAGCTCTGGCGTCCCAGGATAAACTAAGCAATCACTGCCCTGCTCCTTCCTGCTCATGGGCGTCCCCTGTCTCCCAATGGAGGCCAGGGAGGAGCTGCGCGGCAGCTGGGCGGAGTGGGAGGCGCCTGGCTGTTTCGCGCATTCCCAGACTTTTGATTGCCAGCGGGAGCAGCGAGCTGGCGGGAGCTGCAGGGCGAATAGCCCGCTAAGTTGCTTTGGTGTGTGGCAGTTGCTGCCTTTCTGCAGCTGCGGGGTGGTCGACGGTGGTGGGATGAGCATCCAGGCGGGATCCTTTGGCAGCAGCAGAGAGAGGTCCACCCGGATGATGCACAGGCCCAGGCTCCAGCGGACTTCAAGTCCCAGAGCAGGCTGCACCCGCGTCTGCGTGAAGTCTACAGGGACTTGGCCTGATCGCAAATGAGCTAACTTCGCGGAGGGGCTGGCGAACACAGACAATGCCAGCCTGGAGGAGGAAGCGGCCAGCACTGCTTAGGCCTGGTTCCCGGGACGCGCGTTACTGAGTGCTGTACTTTACCCTTCGGATGAAGACTCCAGAGTTCGGCCTCCCCAAAGTGATATCAAAGAAGTGCTTTGCATGGGGCTTGAGAGAACATCTTACTATTTAAGAAAAGAACGTCTTACTGTCTAAGAAGCTGAATGGAAGGAGATGCGTTCAGTATTGGGTGTTATTTTTCAGAAGTTGGTCAAAGAAGGAGAGAAGATGGGTGATTAAGTGGGGATGGTGACAATTATTTTGTAACTCATAGAAGGACAGATGTTTATGTAACAGTTGATAGTTTTGGTGGAATAATCATGAGCATGTTTTTGAAATTAATGTAAAATATACAGAGACCCCTAAAATCACTGCTTAAATTACACGGGTCTTGTGGTGTTCGGAAAGAGCAAACTTTGGAAGTATAATTGTAAAAATAATGTCATACAGACAAAGAGAAGAGAAAACTTAACGACAGCTTTCTCAAATCGCTGTTATTCTTGAATCATCTGAAAGCAGTACACGTGTCTGGCACCAATATACATCAGAGAGTAAATAATTGCACAAGGAGACTTGATCCTCTTTTCTTGTAGAATCTGGAGGAAAAAAATCTATGAAAAGCAAGAAGTGGTAGAGAATGATGTTGTCAAAATTGCCTGACATCATTGGAGATAGAGAATTTGCCCTGGTAAAAGGAGCTCCTGAGGGAGGAGCATCTGCACATTCCATTAGCATAAAGCCCCAGGTGGGCCATATGAAGAAGTCTGGATTTTGCTATAAATGTGAAATTTATTTTAAATGGAGGATTGGAAGCAAGGGGGTAATAGACCCTGACATAGTTTTAAAAATCACCCTAGCAGCGTTTGTGCGGGGTACAAACTCTGGGAGGACAAGAAGAGACATGGAAGGGACAAGGCAGCTAAGGGACTATCCCAGGATTGCAAAGATGTTGGAGTCCGTCCTCAGATGGTAATGGTGGAAGTGTTAGAAATGGCTGGATTCCACATTTATTTTGAAGGACCAGCCCATGGAATTTGCTTATGGATGTTGTATAAATAAGAGAAACAGAGCGCTCAATGATGATTCCTGGGCTTTTGACTTGAGCAACTAGAAGGATGGGGAAGTTTGAGGACGGAGATGCTGTGTATGCCAGGAGTGGGGTGTGTGTGTGTGTATGTGTGTGTAAAATTCTACTTTTGACATGTTGAATTGGAGATGCTAATCGACTCTGAAAAATAAGGAGGGAAGCGGACATTCAACACATTATGACAGTAAGATGGGGAAGCTGGGACCTATGATGGTAACAATGTTGTCTATTAACTGAGTTTTTTTTTTTTTTTTTTTTTTTTTTGACACAGAGTCTTGCTCTATTGCTCAGGCTGGAGTGCAGTGGCATGATGTCGGTTCACTGCAACCTCAACTTCCTGTGATCAAGTGATTCTCACAACTCTGCCTCCTGAGCAGCTGGGATTACAAGTGTTGTCACCATGCCCAGCTAAGTTTTGTTGTTCTACAAGTGATGCGGTTTCACCATGTTGGCCAGGCTAGGGTCAAACTCCTGGCTTCAGGTGCTCTGCCTGCCTCAGCTTCCCAAAGTACTGGGATTACAGATGTAAGCCACCGCGTCAGGCCTAAGAAATATAACTAAAGTACAGGAAAGGTTAAAAGGGAGAAGAAAGTTCACAGAGAGATATCACGGCAAATGACAAGTAGAAATCCTGCCTCGTTTCCCATAGCCCCTGTGTCTTAGATTCCCTGAATTTTACCTCCCAGTGGATCACACTTCTACCTTTGTAATGGCACTCCAAGCAGCACTGCTGCACACCAATTCCTGAGCTTCTCTGCTTCTTGAGCTTAGGAATAGTTATGCTTCTACTTCTTTTTTATTTGCTTATCACTGAAGCAGCAACTGAACCACACAATTGGGATAAGTAACCTGATGCCATTTTGGGAGCAATCTTCCATTTCTTCCTTACGTATAAAACTGACCCTCACAGAGAAACTAACTGTGTAGAGTGATAGGTCCAGAGTAGAGTGATAGGTCCAGAGTAGAGCTCTAGCTTTGCCTTTCCCTTTGCAGCTGTGCTCTGAAAGCTTTGATGCAATCCCACTGCAACTGGAATCAGTGACAGAGTAGGAATGCTCAGGGAATCTGTTGGGCTACCAAAGAAAACTCACTTCTAGCTAATGCTTATATGGGGCTATGGAAGATGTCTGACATCCCTGGGGACAGAGTGTTTGCCCTGAAAAGGAACGTTCCCTTGGCACAAAGCATCTTGTTGGCTGGATTTTATTATAAATGTGACAAGAACTCTTTTGGCCCATAACTGGTGGTTGGGTCATTTTGTGTTTTGCAAACCCATAAAGAGGAAAAGGCCTCTCATGTGGTTGGGAGAGGTGGGAATGGATCATGCGCTAAGGTCAGGTCTGGTGAAGTTAGGGAATAAGGCCAGTGTTTACAAAGAGTGATTCCTTCATGAACCCCTAAAAGATGCTTTTGAACCCTAACAGTAGGATGATGTCTGTATTTAGAGGTGCAGATGACATGTTCTAGGAATATGGAGGAAGACACCACTGCCTCTACCTTGAGAGTATATCACAGAGAAAGATTTGTGTTTGGACTAGATGGCTGAGAGATGAGTAGGAGTTTGATAGAAGAGAACAGGGGAACTGTCTGGCTGTACAACGGCAGAAATGTCAGGAAAGGCTGAGGAGAATTGGCCTCTGGGGGTGGGTTATAGATATGGGCCTGGGCACCACATTCTGGATCTTGCAATGGGGTATATAAAGATTAGATGGGATGGTCTTTTCCTCTCCTCCCGTGGGTTCATAGTGGGCCCACCTCACTCACTGCTGCAAACAAGCTGCCCCCATTTGAGAGAGAGCTGGAGTGGTGTCTCTAAGCCTCCAGCAACCACTTAGGAGCCAGCCTTGATGCCCCAGCAGCAAACTCTTCCCATGGAGACCCCATAGTCCATCCTATCTTGGGAAGACAACGCATGCATGGGGAAGGTAACATTCCCCTTCAGACTCCAGAGGCTCCAAGAAGCCTGTCTCTCTCCTCAAGAAAAGACATATTCACTGAGCTGCAGGTGGAGGTGAACATGCTTTGGGACCAACAGGCGGCTGGATGGTTTCACCTCCAGAGTCATACAATGGTACTGGGAGATGAATGGGGGTAGGGCGATCTAGAATTAGCTGAATCTCAACTTCCAGTGGGGCGGAGCTTGGTAGTTGACTCATTGTGGCCCCATTTAATATTCACAGTCACCAGTTGGGTTAGGTGTGACTGTTGCTCCCATTTCACAGATTAGGACAGGATAGTTTGCTAGAGGTCACAGGACTAGTTGGGGAAAGGAAAGGGAGTCACGTAGGATTTTAACCTTAGAGCCTCACGTTTTCTTCGGCTCTTTTAGGAAGATCTTGGGCAAATTCCTTTCTCTCTTTGTGGGGGTCTCCATTCCTTATTTGTAAATTAAGGAGTTCTTCCAATTTGTGATTCTCTGTACTTTAACTTGGATAGGTTTTTTAAAATGGTGATTATAGGAACTCCACTATATTTAAGTAGAGTAGGTCTAGGGTGAGGCCCAGTAATCTGCAGCTTTGAACAAACCCTGGCATCAACAAAACTGGCTGAGATACTCAGGCAAAGTTTATGAAGCATGAAAATCTTATTGCGAGCTGTCCAAAACACATAACGCTGAGCTCCATCTGCAGAGATCCTGTTTTGATACCCTTGGTTGGACTGTGGCTGGATAATTTGCATTTGTCAGAAGTGAGGCCAGTCAGCTGGTCAACCACCCCACCCTCCCCGGGTGTCCGCGGTGCTTCTTTATTTGCATCTTGTGGTAATGACATCTGCGCAGGCAGCCCCTTTTTAGCACTGCCCCTGGCATGCCAGCCCAGCCCTTAAAAACCGAGCCCAGCTCTGGGTTTGCAGATACTCAGGGTAGGGGAAGGCGCCTTTCCTCATTTGGTGTAGTCCCACATGCTGCCATATGATGGCGCCAGAGAACGCGCCTACCAGGATAGGGCGGGGCAAGGAGGCGAGGAAGAAAAAAAAGCGACAAGTGAAGATTGACATCCGTTAATGCCAATGGTAGCTCAATCTTCGTTTCTCTGACTCCCAAGCTTCCCATTCGCTTAGGAGGCTGCATTTCTGGCGCTAAAAAAAGGGATGGGCGTGGGAGATTCCAGGACATGTGCTCGCTGAAGATACAACTGTTAGTCCAAGGTAACTCCCGCTCATAGTGGCTCAACCCTCTTTGTCAATTCACCTGGCTCTAAGTTAACTCGGGCTGCTCCACCTGTGTCTAGGGAAACCTACTCCCCATCGCGCTGGGTTTTTTGGAGTTTTTAAAAGGGTCTCGGGGTAAAGTCAGTGTGCTTTTCCTTTTCTCAGCAGGGAAGTGTTTCTGGTGCTGAGAGTAGGGAGCTGCTGGGAGGGAGTAGGGGTGAAGAGAGAATAGGGAGAGAGATAACAGGTGTGAAGAGTCCCTCAATGCCAGGCACTCTGCTTTGGCACCTTCCATAAGTTTGTCTCAATCATCTTTCTGCAGAATTCATTTTCTGTTTCACAGATTAGGAAACCTCAACTAAGTGGCCCAAGGACAGTCCTTGGATAATTTTAATTTCCATCAGACATCAAAGCCTACGGTCTTTTATTTTGCAGAGGCTGCTTTGGCAGGATTTCAATGCACGAAGGTCTTGGGAATCACTGCTCCTCACTCACTGATCCATCCTGCTGTCCACTTATTCATTCATCCGTTCATTTCTTAGGGGCTCATCTGGAAGTCATGGGGCTGGATGATACTAAAAATATGAAAGGGACTCTGATGTAAAGTAGAAGAGATTTTTTAAAAAGATTTACACAGAATTCCGGTGCCCAGGATTGTTTCCATTTTCCCGCCCAACATACTACTGATATCTATTATGTTCCACATAATATGATGGATTCTGAAGACACAGAGATGTGTGAGATCTATCCTTGCATTTCAGAAGCTCGTTGTCATAGGCAAGAGTAATCTCTGAGGTTTAAATTTACATATCTCTTTTTTAACAAATTGAGCATCAACTCTATATATTCTACGGTAATTAGTTTACTAAATAATTATATATTACACACACTTAATTTCTTATTTTTTAGATGAAGTTGAATGAAAATGGTGGCTGAAATATGTTCTTTGTTCATCCTAGTGGACCATCTTGGGTACTTCAGACTGCAACTCTACACTCCTGTTATGTGCTTGGCTCTATTCCTTCTTTCTGCAGCTCTCTGTCAAATGCCAGGCTTGTAGGGAGACCAGCCCTTACCCCTTCTTGTTTTCTCTCCTTTTTACCTGCTCCTATCTGAGGCCTGTTTTCCCATTTATTTGTTGTTCTTTCTCCCTCCATCATCTGCTGTCGTCAAATCATGTGTTGTTTTTCACATACTACATCAGAGTTTATAGGAAATATGTTCACTGTTTTTTTAATTTTTGGTTTGGTTTCTGCCTCCCTGCTCCAGAATGTAAGCTTCAAGAGGGGCAGTGAGGAGTTCTGAACACTCGTGACTGCCTGAGAAACGGTTGGGGATGGAGGGAGACAGCTTTGCCGGGTACATCCTGAAATCCCCTGAGGTGGGGGTGGGAGTGCAGGGAAGATCATGGGATGTCCATTCATTTTATGAAGTTGAAGTTGAGTTAAATCCATTATATCCTGTGATGTTGTTTGTTAATCTCAACCAGAAGCCCTCATCGCTAGTCATCCACTTTTTGCTACCTTTGTGACCTTGAATGAAGGTTCAAGGTTACCTTGTTTCTTTGTACCTCAGTTTCCTTATGTATAAAGTGGAAATAATTAAATTTGGTCATCCTAAAATGTGATGTCATAGAGAATCAATCCCTTGAGGGTAACAGACAAACATTTGTCCATTTATAAGGCTGGAGAAATTATATTCTTGTGAGGGTCAAAGAAAGATATTTGTGGATTTGAGAGTCTCCAGATATTATACTGGTAGCATATTTACATGCAGAAAATAGTGAAGAAGCAATTTTAACTAATTAAATAGGAATAGAGATTTCAGATAGGAGCAGAAAATAAGGAGAGGAAAGATTGGTGAGTAAAAATTACTGACAAATTTTATGTAGAGGGTTAACTCTAAATGGACAATGATGGGCTCTCTGGGAACATATAAGAAAAGCTTTAAAGAAGGATTCCTTAAATAGATGTGACACACTGCAAGGGAAATTCTGTGACACCTGGAACTAAAACATGTGGAACAAAAATATTGGGCTCAGGGGGTTGAACGGTAGAGGAATAAAACATTTTGTATCACATAGCACACTCATCTGGATCGGAGGAGGGAGCAAAACAGGGAAATGAATCTATTGGAAGATGTCAAATTATTGAGGTAAAGGAGGAAATGGCGAATAGCTGTTCCTTTATTTTATATAATAGTGAAAAAATTTGTGTTCAATTATGACCACTAGAAACAAATACTAATGATTGAAGAAAAAGTTAATAAGGGAATATGGTGGAGAAGTGAGCTAATAAGAGAAATTGGTGGATAAGTGAATTAATAAGAGTCCACAGTGGAGGCAATTTCCTCTTTTGGAAAACATTATATTTTGAATATATGCAGGATATACTTTTCAAAAGAAAAAAAGTGCATATTGGGGAATCAGTTTTCACTCATGCTTGAGACACTGAATACTTTTCCATAGATAATCTAGGCTATACAAGCATAATAATGCCTTTTCAATATATTTTTCCAGCAACTAAGAAGTTCAGTGTTTGTAATTGTAATAAGAAGCATGCTGATCTGACCTGTAATATAGTTTTACTTTAGATATATGTCTCATAAATAGTATTTAAGAAGTCAAGGAGTATGCTTAGAAAGGGATTACCAAGGACCTAGAACACATGAGTTTAGGGGCCCAGGGAGATTAAGATTTGGAAGAAAGTTATGTGAAATCTACGGCCAAAGGATAGCAGGAGGATGTGTGTGTGTGTATGTGTGTGTGTGTGTGTGTGTGTGTGTGTGTGTGTTGGAAGGGGCAGGTGGGAACCTTTGGAGAATTCCTGTAGGCTGCTAGTGAGGTGCTATGATCTCTAGGTCTTGGTAGTTCCTTGCAAGGAGACATGGTTCTGAAAGGTTGGCACCCTTACAGGTTTTTGAAATTTTTTTTATCCATAGGGGTGACCCTGGAGATCATTACCAAAATTTAAAAATTTCACCACTAAGCACACAGGCTACCCTTCTCATGGTGGCATGGCAAAGCTTGATTTGCAAGGGTTTCTTTTGGATTTTCCCCAATGATTCCCTTTAAAAATAGGAGCTCCTTCAGGGTAAGGAAGGAAGGAGAAAATATCCCTTCTAACCTATTTTCTCTTTTTCATTCCAAGGACTCTGGAAAGGCACAGCAGGATTGGTTTTGAAATCTGTAGAATTTTAGTGCTGTCCATTCTCCCAAGTGGATGCCTTTAGTGAAGGTAAAAGGAAAGACTGTTTGCTGTGTCAAGGGAAGGTTCATATGCAAATCCCAAGACTCAGATGTTATTTCAGAAGAGTTGGTGTCCATAGTAAAGTAGAACTGGCCCGGGTTCATATGCCTACAAGGGCAAGTGTATGAGGCAAATATGAGGAAACTGGCAGAACAGAAGAGGTGGAATCTTCCTGGGAGAAAAAGTAAAGAGAGTTCTAGGTGGAGAGGGGATCAATGTGTTGAGCAAACACCTGGCTGTCTTCTTAGTTCCTATATGAAATCGTGGAAAAGACTTTAGAACAAAGAATAAATATGTCATAGCAGCAAAACAACACGCGCTCTTTTGGTCAGAAATAGAAACTGTTAAAAGAAAAAGAAAAACAAACCAAAAACAATAAAAAACACCTTTAAGTTTGAAAATGACAGAAGTTAAGAAGTGGAAAGTTGCCTGGGATATGCTTTTATTGTGGCCTCTCTAATAAACCCGTCCCTACTCCATCTTCATGTCCTTGCTTATCCTAGGCAGCATGGTGGCAGCCGTGGCATTCATCAGGCTAAAGTGCTCATTTTTGGCACTTGGGCTTGAGATGGCAGTGAAGCAGCATCGTTTGTCTGGGGAAATGCCAGAGGTTTGTTGTCTCACAGTATGGAAATTGTAGATGTGGACACCAAAGGAGTGGGTTTAAGAGCAAAATTTTAATAGGCAAAAGAACGAAGAGAGACTTTCCTCATGCATTGGAAGGGTGTCTGAGCAGGTTTCCGGGTTTGGGGAAGTTGTGGTTGTTTTTACAGAGGAGCTTGAGAAGTCAGTGTCTGATTTACATAAGGCTCAGAGGATTGTTTAGAGCAGGTGTGCCATTTATGTGATGCATGAAGAGCCTGGCTATCCCACATGACTCTTTAGTATGCAAACAGGACCTCTACCTGGCCTGTGCCATGTCATCTACACACGTGAAGACAAAGAAAAGGGAATAGGAGGCCAGACGTGGTAGCTCATAACTGTAATCCTAGCACATTCTGAGGCCAAGGACGGTGGATCACGAGAGATAAGGAGTTCAAGACCAGCCTGGCCAAGACGGTGAAACCCCGCCTCTACTAAAAAAACACGAAAAAAAAAAATTAGCCGTGCATAGTGGTGGGCACCTGTAATCTCAGCTACTCAGGAGGCTGAGGGAGAGAATTATTTGAACCCAGGAGGCAGAGGTTGCAGTGAGCTGAGAATGCACCACTGCACTCCATCCTGAGTGACAGAGCGAGATTCCATCTGAAAAAAAAAAAAAAATAGGAAGAGGAAACCTCTACATTGGGTATGCCTGGCTTCCAGGTATCTCTTTTCTATTTGCACAGATGCTGACATTTACCTATGCAAGCTTTTAGCTTGCTTATGTATGCTTGCGGCTTGATTTTTTAGGCTGATTTTTGCTAGAAAAGAAATTATATAGGGGCTGCTTTTTTATTAAAAGAAAAACTTTACCGAGGACTCTCTTACCTACACTAACTGTTTAATAATTTCTTTTTAGCTCCTGTATCAGCAGTGCTTGTGCCTGATAGGTGATGATCATGAGGGGGACCAGGAGCCTCTAGAATTACAGCCTAGTTGCCAGTGTTCTCCAGATGGAGTGTTTCACTTCCCAGCAGCCCCTGCTGATCAGTTTGACAAGCAGATGAACAGAAGTTCTCAAATACACAATAAGCAGATAATCCCAACGTCACCAGAAATATCAAGTTGTGATGGCATTTTGTCAAATTGTCTTTATGTTTTGTCTGCATCATGTGTTGCTTTCTGAGGGAAGTTTTTTGAGTTCTCCTACTGAGACTGTGGGTTTGCATTTTTCTTTTCTGTCAGCTTTTACCATGTATAGTTTGTAGTTGTGTTGTGCTGTGAGTCAGATTCATGACCTATGTTGTGGGAGAATTTCTGTATTTAACAGATGTTCAACTTACGTTCTATTTTGCCTAGTGTTGATGGTATTACTTTGCTTTTCAGTTTTACATTCATTTAGTATATCTTTCCTGTCCATGAACCCTTGTTGTTGTTTATTTCAGATATGCTTGCTTATGTACTGATGGTGACCCCCAAATTCATATGTTGAAGACCCAACTCCCAATGGACTTGGAAGTGGGCCTTTGAGAAGTAATTGGGTTTAGATTAAGTCATAAAGGTGGATCCCCCATGATGGTATTAAGTCCTTCTAAGAAAAGGAAGAGAGTCTGAGCTCTCCTCTGTCTCCACCATGTGAGGGCACAGAGATGTATGCTTCTTGGACTTTGTTTTTAACTCAGTATGAAAAACACATATTTTAATAAGAAAATTACCCCATTCATTTTTAGTGTTTTTATTGATAATTTTGGACTTACTTGTGCCATATTTAAGAAATCCTCTTTCCTCTTTCCCATGCTTTCTTGTTGTTTTTTTAATCCAAGTGTATGATAAGGTTTAGGGATCACTTTTTTAACAGGGCCACGAAGGGCTAGATAAGGGAAGCTGGCTTGCATTCAGGGAAGTGGCAGAGGAGGGAAGCTGGCAGCTGGTCTTTGCTAAGATGACCTTAGCCCCAGACCCTGGATGAACATCCACTTCTGGATACAGGCCCTGCCTGAGGCACCATTTTGAAATATGCAAATTTATTTGCTTTGTGTTCTTTCATCATCTGTATTAGCTTTTGCCTCTTGAGTGCCAAAATATAGCTGTTTTTATATGGCCCCAAGTTCCTGAGTTTATTTTTTGTGTAAGAATTTTCCACCATTTGAAATCCCAAATGACATGTTTACTCTCTTTCTGAGACCATGCTTTCATTTCAGTCAATGTAATAAATCAGCCAGCTCTTAGGAGTTTAGGAACCTGATTGGATTGATTTATAATAAGCTGTAACAGATTTACCACATCCTTCTAAGATGAATTGAAGATTTTTAAGAATTCCATGACCCACACTATTCATTAGGTGCTGGAATTGCACACTTTCAAATCGTATCAAGTATAAACATTCAATTTTGTGGAGGTTTATTTTTTTTGGAGAGATGAGGTGTTGGTTAATACTGGTAGACTTTACTCCAAAAGACAATTCTATTAAGATTTCTATTGCTTTTTAAAATCTAGACTATCAGGAGGAGTAAAAATGCCAATTTTTTTTTCTTTTTGCTGTGGCTACAATGTTCACAGTAATCCAAGCTCCAATGACAGGGTGGGAGAGTGGAGCCAAATGAGGCCACCTTTTTTTTCATGAAGTGTATTTTTCTTCTTTGAGATCAGGGATTCATGAATTGTAATATAAGTGTTCAATTATAAACTTCTTATGATAGTGCATGGCACGTGTCCTTTCCATCATCTGGATTTTTCCACTTTTACTGTGTGGCTCACTCTTACTTACTCTCCAGTCTTCACCTTAGTGGTCACTTCTCCCTGGAATGCCCTTGACCCCTTAAGATAGCAGTGCCGCAAACATCAAAAGCTGAATTTATAACCAGACTCACAGGCAACCCTTGTCCTATGCCATGCTTCACTAATGATGAGGAAGTGAGAAAGAGTAGAGGAAAGGAGGCACAACAAATGTCATTTCCATAGCAGAGGCCTCAAGGCCAGCCCACTTCATTCTCTGCAGATCCTTTTCTGCATAACAATGATTAAAGGTAGCCTAGGAAAGCCATTTGTCTGAGGTTTCACCTTTGATACCTTGCTAGTCACTAAACTAAGAGATTGAGTCCATTCTTTACTATAGCCATTGCCTCATAAATCTATACATATCAGGGGTATTTATTTTCAATAAAGTATCCATACAGATTAGGTATATTCTATTGACAATTTTATTAAAGTTCTTCATTTATCTTCCAGATAGTAGATTCTATCAACCAAGTTTCATCAAGAGTTCTGATTCCCAGAGGTAGGAACTGAGCCTGGCTTTCTAGCTACATGTTTACTGACAACCCCAGCCTTCCCTACAAGACTTAAGCATATTTAAAGACTATACCCTCCCCTGCCTCCAGCTTGGATTGTAACCTCCTCAGAGCATGGATGTGTGTTTTAACATCAAGTCTCCATGTGAGAAAGAGTTCCTGTGATATCATAAATGCCCAATCAACATTTGTAAGTGAAGAAAGCTATTCTGTGGTGTCTGCTTTAACATTAAGAGATGACTTGCCCAGGATTGCTAAGCAGCTTCATTGTCTACAATGGAACAAGATTCTGTGGGTAGCAGATCCATTGGTGCCAGTGACAGGAGGCCTCAATGGAACCTAGTGCCCTAATGATTCTGATGGCGCCTTGATTTTCTTCCAGCACAGAGCTGTAAAATGGAATATTCTTCTGACACAGATACTTCATGTATCGCACCATCAGCCGTGTCCCGAGGCCCCTCCTTTGGTATTTTTCCACACTGTAGCTCATTCCTATTTCACAAGAAGGGTCCATGGTTATCCATGAGACAGGGACCCCCTCTGGGCCCAGCATACAGGCTGCTGGCAGGGCTCCTAGGCAGCGCTTGATGTAATGCAGGCTCCTCTTATTCTTCCCTAGCTTCCAGTTGTCATTTACCAGGCCAGCATAAGACACATCCAGCTGGGCATACTTAAAGTTGGGAGTTTCGCTGTAGAAAACAAAAAGAAAGCCAACAACTTTCATCCCCACTCCTGTAATTTCTAGGTGCCATTCCATTCTAGAGATCCCAGGCCCTCTTCTTGTTTAAAGACCCACCATTTCCAAGTGGTGTATTTTGACCATTGACAACCTTTATTCATCCCAAGGAATGAATTCATCCTCTCTTCATTCCAAAACTGATTTATGTGAATTACAGAAATGCGCAAGGAATAGCAATTATAAATGATCAGCACATGTTTTTTGTACCTCTCCAATTCATCATCTAGGTGGTCTGTCTCAGCCCAGCTTCCAAGCTTGCTTTTATTGGAGCCGTGGATCTTCAGGATATCTTCCATAATAAAGAGGAGTGCTCTCGAATGCTCTACCTTCACTGAATTTGAAAATGCAGCCGCTCTTATCCCTTCACCCAAACTTTCTTGAAAACCTGAGAGAAAGCCAAGAAAGCAATATTGTCAGACATGGAGTTCTCTACTTACACTGCTCCCACCTGATTAATATGTCAGTGCTTAGTAGTTCTGAAACCTGAGTTTATGCTACAATCAGCTATAGTCCTTGACAAACCACAGATTGCGCCACATCTCCAAGCTCTGAGAGTTTCTATGAATTTACATCTCTAATGAGCTCTCAGGTGATGCTAATGCTGTTAGTTGAAGACACAATTTGAGAAGCACAGCTGCTTGCCCATTTCTTCAGACTTGTTACCTTGGATTTGGAGTTTCTGTTTCCAGTTTATGATCTCACAATTTTTCAAAACTTCTTGTGATTTTTGAGGGTCTTTGGAGAATATACGATATACATTAGTGTATGAATCCATGTCATCAGTCATCTCCTGTATAGGACGGTGAAAGATCAGATCATTCCCTTGAACTTTTTCTTCTCCTCTCACTGATTGCAATTATCAGAAAAATGAAAATTCAAAAGAAAATTTTAACACTAGCCCACGATGGCTGCAGTTGGGCACATGGATATTAGAACCGAGACCTATAAGTTACTGCTGACCTCTTACATGTGCAACTGGAGTTTGTTAAATATTGAACACTGACAGGTACTGGTTATAAACCTGCTTATCAGATACATAACAAAGACAGGATGAAATCAGTCACCCTCCACCAGGCCTTAAGATGCCTCACCTTTCTCCCTACCCACTCAACTGCACACTTACCTTATTTTATATATAGCATCACAGAGCACCCAGCAGAAGCAAAGGAACGCAACAATTGCTTCTCTCCCTGCTTCTCTCACCTCCTGGGCCACACATATCCCCCTGTTATATATACTGTGCCCCATGTAACCTCCTGTGGGACATATTCTGGGTTGTACTGAGTCTGTGTTGATAGGGTTAAGTTCTTAAACTTGGCACAAGATGAATTTAACCATGATTTCTCTAAGTTTTGGTGCCTACTGTTTCACCAGACACCTACAATCTATACTGTTCTAGAATCTACAGTGTCCAGGGTTTAAGCAAGATACTTTAGTGAATATAAACATTAATGAGACATTGCCTTTTCCCAAGGCTACAGGATATCAGCCTCTTTGAAGAGTGCCATGGCCTTTACAGCCGGAAGCCCACAAAATAGAATGAAGTAACGGAATTTTTGTTGGCACTCTGCGCAATTTATGTGGTGTTAGACTCATGGGTTTTAAAGAAAGAGACTAGTGATCCCATTCTGACAAGCCACAAACTTCATGGGATGATAAGTATCTGTTTATCAGGGGAAATATAAACAATAAGTGTGAGAGTTTTAGCAGTGAATGTATTAATATTATGTTGAAAATTGTATTGCTAAGGAGTAAAAGAGAAAATAGTGCAAATAATTTTAAAGAAACCTTCAAGAATTTGAAGGTACTTTTGTAATTGCAAGTTCGTGAATATGGCCAAAACACAACACCTCAATGGTTAAGAAAGACCCAATTTTAAAAGAGTGACTGATAATAGCCAAGTAAATATTCAAAGAATTATAAAAAGACTATCAAAGTAAACTAGAAAATAACAAATGGAACAATTTGTAAAAATGAAAGCCATAAATAATGAAATGTACAATAAGACACAGTGCAAAGGATATATAAATCCAAAAGTTCATTTTTAAATGGCAAAAAGAGAAAGAGAAGAAGAGAGAGAAATAAACTTCTGGTAAGGCATTTAAAGGAAATAGAAGAGAAAGAGAAAAAAGAAAAAAAAAGACATAAGGTATGAGCCATGAGAACGGAAACAGAAAAGAAAAAAAGACTTATATTAGAAGATCACATACTACTGCAAGGCAACATATTCACTGATAAAGAAATGGATGTTATCCCTCAAGAATAAACTATCAAAATTGACTTTCAAAAAATAGTAAACTTCAACGAACTAATAGAAATATCAGAAATGAAATTAAACATCGACTATTTGAAAAGTGGACAAGAATTATGGCCTCCAGCTCCATCCGTGTTGCTACAAAGGACAATATTTTATTCTTTTCTGTTGCTGTGTAGTATTCCATAGGAATATAAGTACCAAGTTTTTTTTATCCAATGTACCTTTGATGGGGATCTGGGTTGATTCCATGTCTCTGCTATTGTGAACATTGCAGCAATGAACATCCTAGTGCATGTGTCATTTTGGTAGAATGATTCATTTTCTTTCGGGTATTTACCTAGTAATGGCATTGATGGGTCGAATGGCAACTCTGTTTTAAGTTCTCTAAGAAATTTCCAGACTACTTTCCACAGTGCAATAATCCTAAGCAAATTAATGCTGTAACAGAAAATCAAATATCACATTCTCACTCATAACTGGGAGCTACACATTGACCATACTTGGCAAAAATGTGGGAACAATAGACATTATGGACTCTAGAAGTTGGAGGGAAAGGGGCAGTGTTAGAAAACTACCTATTGGGTACTATGCTCACTACCAGGGTGATGGGATCTGTCCGTACTCCAAGACTCAGCATCATGCAGTATTCACATGTAACAAATATGCACGTGTACCAGTTTATCTAAAAGGAAAGCTTAAATTAAAAAATAAAAAGTAGCCAAAATTAGATTATTTTACATTTCAATTCTACATAAGCCAAAATCAAACACATAATTTTAATAGTAGAGTTTGGTAACAGATGAAAACAACCTAATGCCAAATCTGGTAAAGAAATAACAAAAAGAGAGTTACTGACCATATTGGCTTATGAATACAGATGCAAAAATTCTGAATAAGATATTCAGTAGCATATGAAAAGAATGTGAAGGTGAACAGTTTGTTTTAGAAAGGCCAGAATGACTTTGATCAGATGATCTTTTAGTGTAACAAATTAAAGGAGGAAAAAATTACATGAGTACATAAATTGCCATAAAAAGACAAAAATGAAATAAAATAAAATTTACCCTTCATTCTAAACGTAATTTCTATGAAAGTGGGAAAAACAGGAAAGTGCTCTAAACCTGTAAATACAGAATTAAATGTAATTCCAAAGGTAAGTGTTTATAGCTATTTCATTAAAATCAGGAATGAGAAAATGATAGAACTATTATTACGATTAGTTGGTATTGTTTTCTTAGGCTGTACATTATGCAATAAGGCAAGAAACTAAAAACCCATACAAATAATTGCAAAGAAGCAGTAAATTACTTTGTTTGTTGATTACAGTATTACACAGTTAGAAAATCTAAGAGACTTCGACAAAAACAAAAACAAATAACACCCCACACAAACAAACACTATTTTAAAGCATAGTGTGACATATTTGAAAATCAAGAATATAAATAGAAAGCAATAATAAAATAAGAATGCTGAGAAATAGAAAAGGAAAAATAATAATCTTAAAAAATACTATAAAATACCTAAGGGTAAACTTAATGGAAAACCACGTAGTTTGCCACAGGAAAACACGAATATTCTACCAGGTGGCATAGAACACAAACTGAAAAACTGAGAGAAACACCATATTTCTTGATAAAAATATTTAGTATCACAAAAATACTAATCCTTCCACAATTGTCTAAAAAAGCTCCTCCAATACAAATCACAGTTGCAGTACTTAGCTGGGGTAATTGGGGAACTGAAAATTTAGCTTTTGTTCATATAGCTCTTAAGTTTATAAGAAATAGGAAAGTAAGAAAAAGATCAGTGAAGGGTGATTTGCTTTATTAGATATTAAAATTTACCACAAAACAATGAAATAGCATGAGAAAAGACTACAAATACAGAAATAGCTACAAAAATATATAAAAATGTTATATGACAAAATAGACGTTTATGTTTCAGTAGCACAATGACTTATTTAATAAATAGCACTAATGTAATTAGCCAGCCATAAGGGAGATAAATATAAAAGAATGTAATTCATGCTATTCAAAAACGTATTCCAAATAGAATGAAGTTTGAAATGTCAAAAGTAAAAATTAACTCATTGTAAGACAAAATGAACAAAACAACTTCTTAATTATTAACAAAAAATCCCCCAAAGCCTCAGGAATCATAGTGAAAAAGATATTTGATTACATGAAAATTAAAAATTGCTTCATGTGAAAATCTATCAATAAAATAGAAAATAATTCTAAATTGGACAAAAAATTTGTATCATACACCTTGTGTTAGTATCCCTCATATCCAAAACACATAGAGAATTTTAAGAATGACACAAAATCCCAGTGTAAAAATGGTCAAACAATATAAACAGTTCAGAAATAAACCCAAAATGACTGATAATCATATGAAAATATATGTTGAATATCACTAGTCAGGGAAATGCAAATTAAATCTACAATAAGATGCCACTTTTCACCCACCAGTTTGGCATAAATTAGAAGAAGGATAACATTCAGTGCTGGTGAGAGTGTGGGAAACAATTCTTCCACAAATTGTTAATGGAAATAATACCATGGAATCCTTTGGGAAGGTAGTCTGGCAGTGCCTGCTTAGGATAAGCTCTGACTTGGATGTATCCCTTTTGGAAACCAATTGAATTGAGAAAAGTTTCCAGGATGTAAAGACATGGATACAAGGATGTTTATTGAAGCATTGTTTGTAATGGCAAAGAAGTATGAATAATTTGAACCCAACAGGAGGAGAATGACTGACTAAATAGCATTGCATTTACTCTATGGAATGCCACAGTTATTAAAACAAATACGTTAGTGCTCTATTGAGTCATTCAAAGCAATGTCCATATGTCAAAGGCAAATTAAAAAGTGATGACAGAAGACATCATAACTGAATATCCATTTGTGTGTTAATATGGGCAAGGACACTGATTACCCCAAAGTGTAGGAATGGAAGAGAGGAGGGCAAAGGAGGTGAGAGGTTATTAACTTCTTAAAATCATGTTGGATTTTTCCACTTGTATTATCAACATACACTATCTTTCTGATTAAAAACCAGCAAAGAAAAAATTAATTGTTTTCTAGAGAAATTCTCCTGCATCTCACCTTAAAAAGATCTTATTCAAAATTGCATTGACTTTCAATACTGAAAGAAACGGGGTATACTATGGAATCAGACTAGGTGATTGCATTTCCAAGTAAATTGCAGCATATTTCATTCTTTCCATTTTTTTGGTCATATACGTGTGGCATGGAACTTTAATATTTTAATACTTTTGTTTACTTACTCACTTTATAAAAACTAGCCTTGTTCAAAACAATCCATATATGAAGTTACTGCTTGATGGTACAGTTACATTGTTAAAATACACATAGTAACTACAAAGTTACTGAAGTAAAAAGAACTATTTGACCTCGCAGGGAAGGTGTTAGGGTCAGCTTATTGTTATGTGGGGGCTCAGCATCTATACCCACCTGAAGCTGAACTGGCCATGAGGCTTCAGTTCACTAATCAGATGTGCATGAAACAGACACAAAAAGGGGAAGTCTTTAGGGCCAAAAAATAGACATAGGTTTGTATTACTATTTCAGCTTAATGATGTATTCCTTGTGTGTTCTTAGCCAATAATGGCTAATTATGGTAAATACTATTTAGAATTATGTGCTATGTACTAAGTGTTTGACATATGGTATCTCATTTAAACCTTGTGTAATCCTCTGAAGAATGTCCTCCTTTTTTTCCCATTTTAACAGATGATAAAACTCACAGAAGGGCCTATGGTTATATAGCTAGTAAAAGTGGCAGAGTTCATTGAACTTGAATTCAGATTGGGCAATGCTTTAACAGCTGGTATCCAGCAGCTACATGACTTAATATTTCTCAGTGTTGTTTCCTCATCTCTAAATTGAAGATATTAATGCTCACTTTGTAAAATTGTTCTGATGATGACAGTCACTAATGAGGGAAGTGCTTCCACACAGTTGACACACAGTAATTGTGTGTCCCTTCCCTGGTTCCTGAGAAGTAAATTTTTTTTTTTTAAGATAGGGTCTCACTCTGTTGCCCAAGCTAGAGTAGAGTGGTGTGATCTTGGCTCACTGCAGCCTCAACCTTCTGGGACTCAAGCCATCCTCCCACCTCCATCTCCTGAGTATCTGGGAGTATAGGCATGCACCACTATGCCCTGCTAATTTTGTATATTTTCTTTAGAGATCAGGTCTCACTGCGTCGCACAGGTTGGTCCCAAAATCCTGTCCTCAAGAGATCCTCCTGCCTTGGCCCCCCAAAGTGCTGGGATTACAGGTAAAAGATGCCATGCCTGGCCATGAGAGGTAATTTTACTGGTAGACTACTGCCTTGGTTTTTGTTTCTAAGTCACTGTTCTGATATCTCAGACACCCAACTTTCCCTGTAAATTGGCCTCCATTCAGCCCCTGCAGGTGGCCCCTGCCACCTCAAAGGGCCCTTAATCTGTGAGTGTCAGCCTTGTCCTTTTCCTCCTCTTCCACCTTGACCCCCTTTCCCAAATGAGTCTTATGCTTTACAGGAAGAGTGGTAAAATGTCGCACTCATGCAAGGTGCCCAGTACTGAAGGAGTGTTTTAAAATACTCACATTTCCTTTCACACTATAAAAGCAGCCATGGTGTATGAATTGGTCAGTTTCTCAGTCCCTTTGGACCTGCCTGGCTCCACCAGTCCCTGTCTGTGTGCCTACCTGTTTTTGAGGTCGGATAATAACCATCTGATACTCGGGCCAGGAGTCCACCAACACCTCCATGTTGAAGGGGTTCCCGTGATTGATGTGAAACAGAGAGCCATACACCTGAAGGAGGGTTGAAGGGGAATAGTAGAGGTTGAGATCCCCAGAGATGGGGGTCTGTATGTGAAGAGGAAGAGAAAAATAGAAGTGAGGAGACAGCACAGGGACCAAGTCGGTGATAGTGTGATATGCAGCATCTCCAGGACCATACTGATAAAGTGTAGTCACCTGCAAACAGGCAGAACCCACTGGGAGGTGTCCTTGTGATACCACAGAGCTACTGTGCACTAGCTGGGCACTTGTTAATGCTCTTAGCACTTACGTTGTATGGATTCATTCAGTGTCCACAACAACTTTAAGAGGTAGGTACTAATATTATTCCCATGTTATTAATGAAAAGACCAAAGGTAAAGGCATAGAAAGCTAAAGACACAGGCACAATGATATCTGACTAAAAAATGGCAGCCTTGCAATGCATATTTATTGAATCTGGCCCCAAACCTATGTTCGTAGCCACCATTCTCCACCACCTCTCCAAATGGGTGATAAAATCTGCAGAGTGGGCCTAGCTGCCTGTTCCCGAGGAGAAGCAGCAGCTCTTAACATGCTTCCTTTGTCCCCAACCCCATCCTGTTTCCCAGCTCCAACCTTCTGCACAGAGTCAAGAAGGACCAGAATCATGAGCCTGTTATTTTCTCATCCTCAACACCCCTACTCCCATAACCCAACCTCCCACTGTTCCTTCACCTTCAGGGACTCAGGAATGCTCCTTGCTAAAGATTCAAATAGGGCCAGCAGCCTCTTGGAATTATTCAATAGAATCATTTTGCGGGATGCTTCAGTCCTTGAGCCCTTGAAGAAAAACTCTGAAGAGAAGTGAAGAGAAAATGTTAAAGGACCAAATGAAATTAAAATGCATTTTACACATCTCCATTCAAGTAACACTCATGATGTAGGTGCTGTTAGTATCATCTTCATTTTGAATACACCAAAGCTTAGAGAGACTAAGTGAATTTCTCAACTTCTTACAGGGAGAAATGACAGAGACATATCCAAAACCCATGCATTTCCTCTCTGGTGGAATGAATTAAAAGTGAATATTAAGAGTTCTGTGAACTTCCCACATGCCTGTAGCAGAACACTCCATCACCATCACCATAACTTTTCCTTGTATTTTGGTCATGAGATGCCTGAGGAGTCTTCTTTCTTCTGGAATAGAAAATATCTAAGAACAGTTGTGACTGGAAACCTCAGAGCAGGAGTGGCAAAGATTTTCTTTATTTTCTTAGGGCCAAATATTTCAGATCTATAACCATTTTGAAATTTTTCCCAGTTTCATGACAAAAATAAGAAAAAAACATGGAAAATTTTGAAACATATCTGTAAATTTCCATTGAAATAACATTTGAAATTCTTACAAATGTGCCAAAGAGTATAACCGTTGACATTCCATAGTGCCAAACCGGTTCTTAGCCAAAAGTGACTTTACGGAGAGCCCTCATTTTTAAATGTAGTTCAATGCATTGTTTTTCATTTGGAATGTTCCTCTCTAAGTTATGTTTAGTAAGATTTTGCCATTTGTGTAAGACTTCTCTGCTTCCCAGGCCTAATTCATAAGCCAGAAAAAACTCAGTTTTTCAGAAATTAAGGATTCCATTTTTACCTAAAATACTGGCTTTACTCTCAGGGTCTTTTCATTAACTCAGCCAATGAATTTTCCTACCTAGGTGCACAAGAAAAATAAAACAAATGGATAGAACACAAAAATCCCTGTGAATTTTCCAAAGCCAAATTTTATGACTGCTGCAACATTACTGCTTACTACCACTTCTTTTCTGGCCCCGTCAGCTGTTAGTGGCCTCTACTGTTAGTGGCCTCTAAGTGGATCCAAGCCAGTTAATTCCCAGATCAAATTCATTCCTAGACCCAGTCCATTTTCTGTTGCAACTCCAAAACCAGTTTGGATCACAGATTTGCTCAAGGAAATTCAGAGAGCTCAAACACAAAAGTGTGAAGCTCCAAAATGCAAGATGGAGCTTACCTTTGATCCTCAGCCACTCTGAGAGATCAATGGACACAGGTGGATCCTGCAGGTACCTTCTGTGTTTACTCAGTGCTCCTGGGCATACCAGAAGCTCCACTTCAGATTCTGCTTCTGACACAATCTGATAAAGAAAAACTTCAGCTGACTTAAATTTGAAGGACTTTAGTTGAGCAATGAACAATTCATCGATCCAGCAGGCTTCAGAATCGCAGCAGATTCACAGAGGCTCTTGGGGTGCCTTGTGGTCAAAACAAATTTATAGGGAAAAACGTTAAAGTGACGTCCAGGAACCGGAAATGAGTTACAGAAACAGTGAGATTGCTGTCAACTGGGTGTTTGCCTTATTTAAACACAGTTTGAACATTCAGTAGTCCATGAGTGGTGATGTAAGGCTGCTGGGATTGGCCAACATTCAAGTATTGTTACAGGTGCACACTCCTAAATTAGGTTTTCAATTATGTCTGACTATTAAGCTAGGTGACTCTTCACCCACAAGGACTCAAATGAAGTACAGAGTCCTTCTCAGACCATATTTAATTTGCTTTAGCACTTTGTAGCAAAATTCATTGAAAGGATTGTCTACAAATGCTACCTCCAATCCTCCTCCTAATCTTATCTAACTGGGTTTTTGCTGCTACAGTTTTACTGAAACATTTTTAAAAGCCATCAGTGATCTCTATGTTATTAAATCCAGTGGCCAATTTTTGCTTCTGTTCTTAATAGATCATTCTTTAAGACTTTCTTCACCTGGCTTCCAAGAAAACACACTCTCTTCATTTTCCTTTAACTTCACTGTTTACTTCTCAGTCTCCTCTGTGGACCCTTCTTTTCTCCCCAACTTCTTAATTTTGCATCACTTTGGAGTTCAGTCATTGGCCTTCATTTGTATCCGCACTTACTCCTTGGTAATCACATCTGGTCCCATGGCTTTAAAATCAATCTGCTTGCCAATGACTAATACATTTATATTACTATTAAAACTCTTTTCCAAACTCAAGACTTATCTATCTAATGGCCTGTTTGATATCTCTTGGATTCCACCCAATAACCATCTCAAACTCATTGTGTCTCAGATCAAACTCCTTATCCACCCTCTCCACCCAGCCTACTTCACCTGTAGTCTTTCTCAATTAAGTTGATGGCAACTCCACCTTTTCACCTATTCAAATAAAAACTTTTGGAATTATTCTTAAGTATCTTTTCCCCTCCTACTTTACATCCAATCCATTATGTTATTCTGCTCATTCTGGTTGGGAGAAAATTCTTCATGGCCTCTCACATTTCTGCATGTCTTAGGAGCAGAGACATTGACAGGCTTTGCTCCTATCTTTTCAAGGTTGTTTGTAAAGAGTACAGCTTGGAAGCTAGAGATACTACTTTCTTCAGAAGCAGAAGGCAGTTTTGCTGCAACACACATCTATTGCATTTGCTACATTAATCTGCCTTCCTGTATTTCCTCTGTAGGACTTGTGGAGCAAAGATGACTGACACAAACACATAAATCATTCTGCTTGTTGGAAGAGTCATAAACTCCTGCCTTTACCTGGAAGCTTGTGTTATCTTTCAGCATTTCTGAATCTGTGCCCCTGTAAATTTTTAGATGCTTCACAGTTCTCGGCAGTCTTTTCTAGATGGAGAATGTCTTTAGTCTTTTCTCTATGTAAAACCAGAAGGCTCCTTTTAAAAGAAAAGCCACATTTTGTTATTCGTTGTGTAACTCCTGCTGTCACTTCCCATCTCATTCAGAGAAAGATATAAAAAAGCCTTATAATAGCCATCTAAGTTCTCCATGACTTAGAGTCCTGTCATCTCCCTGACATCCCTCCAGTCATGTCCCTTCATGACTTCAATCTCTTTGCCTTCTCTGCTTCAGGCACTTTGCTTTCCTTTTTCTTCTGCTTGCATTCTGTTTTCTCATTATACCCATAGAAAACCCTATGACCTTCTTTAAGACTTCACCTTAAAGCCACTTGCTCAATGAGGCCTCCTCTGACCATCCTGTTAACAATTACAACTGTTCCCCTAGTGTCTCTGCAATGCTCCTGTGCCCCATTGTCATTCTCTGCCCCTTATCTTCTTCCTTATTTGACAGGTTCTCACTCTCCAGGCTGGAGTGCAGTGGCTGGATCATAAGTCACTGCAACCTTGACCATCGTCCCACCTCAGTCTCCTGAGTAGCTGGGACTACAGTCATGAATCACTGTGCCTGGCTAATTGTCTTATGTTTATGTTATAGGGATGGGGGGGTCTTTGTTTTTCAGGCTGGTCTCAAAATACTGGTTATAGTTTTATAACTTTCTGTGTCACACTCTGATTCCCCGAAATATTTAACAGAGACAAATAGAAAACCCAGAATAAATGTATGCTGACAATTCTGAAGACATTTCTATTTTTATATTACAATAATTTTAATGCTAGCTTCCTAAATATTTACTTAAGTAATGTGAATGTAAAAAATACTTTGGACTTATTTACTTAATCTAGGAGTGTTCTTTTATGTATAAGCCAATTTGGTAGTCACAACCTATAATGTAATACATGTGCATACACATAAACACATCTATATGTATATACACACAAAGATCCAATAGCTTTTACCTTGGAACTCTAGCCATGAGAGAGCAATACAGTCTCAACTGTCTGCATACATGTCCACATGGCTGAACTTTGTTAACCTTGATAGGTAATCCAGTGAAGGCTGTGAATCAAAATTTTAAATAAAAGGAGTTTCTGTGGCAGTTTGATTTTTAAAGGCCAAAACTCCCTATACTCCCAGAACACTAGGGTCAAAAACGGCACCACTTGAGATCATTACATATCAATCCGGTCCGACCCTGCTTAAAATAGCAGCACAAAAGCCCACTTTCCCATTCAACAGCAAACTCCAGATTCCAAACTATACTGGAGCCAAACAGTGTCACAAAAGAGTATCAGTTTATCAAATTCTAATTTCCCATGACTGTATCAGACACATGCAAACAATCACTAAAACACAATCCAACTGCTGCAGCATCAAGCAAGCCCCAAAAGTCTACAATGTGAAAGAGTTGTGGTGCTTCCTCTCTCCATTGGTTGGGCTCAATCGACCTGAAATAAAAATTCCTTCAGAATTTCTCAGATGGAGAGGAGCTGATCCCACTCTCTGGTTCCCACAAATGACACCCACTTGCCTGGATAAACACACAATGACAAACAAGCTCCTATGAGTGTCCATACTGAAATAGTCAGGGTACTTCCCTCTCTTCATCAGTTGGGCTTGTTCAACCTGCAAGTGGAAATTCCTTTAAAAATTTCCCAAACTGAGAGGAGGAGATCTTTCTCTCTTGGCCCACAAAGGACAGTCACCTATCTGGATGCAGATATCAAATTTCAAAGGCAGTTCTCCCAAGGCAATCAGGAACATGGTTGGGGCCAGCTGCGGCTCGCCCTAGAGAGAGGGCACTCATCTCTAGCCAAAACTAGGTAAGCACCTGCTTAGGAGGACTTTGAGATTCCCCGCCCAAGGCAGCCAAGCCAAAATGTTCCTGGTTGGGGAACCAAAATCTGTTACTGAAACACCAGGGATGTGGTCTAGGTCCTGCTGCTCACTGCACAGAAAACCAATTCAGATCAACAATTATTGCCAAGGAAGAAGGCTGAATCAGATGCTGTAGCAGAGGAGATGGCAGTTCAGTGTCAAATCCATCTCCCTGAACAACTAAAATTATGAGTTTACATAGCAGGGAAGAAATGTAACAATGTGTAGAAAAACAGGAACTCAGGAGACCTAAGGAAACAATCATAATGTATGAGGGGCCTGGTGTGCCATCGTCTGGATGTGATCATCTGGTGAGTTTCAGTTCTTTTATACTTTCTGAGGGACCCAGGGATCCTTTACTAAGGATGAAACTCATATAAAACAAATAAAAGTTTCAAACTTTAAGACCAGAAAGGTCAATTTCTATGTTTATATAAAAAACTGTCCATGGGACTACAGGGGAGGTTTCAATTCGAGTGCCAGTGCTAGCTGCAATCTGCCTCAAGTCTGCCTATGCTTCTGTCAAACTGTCTCAGGACCTTGGCCAGGAGAATAGCTTCCTCTCCCATCTATGGGCTCCTCTCTCATCTGTAGGGCTGCTGAGATTGCCAAGTTCTTACAATACCTCAGTTACAGAGCAGACTCCTTTGTATCAGCCTTTCAGACCAGCTCTGGACTCTCTCTAGATCTCAGCCTGTGCTTATGGTGTGCAGGGGGATAAGGCGTAACTAGACCCCTATGACTTCCTCCCAGAAACACATGCTATCTGACAGAGTGGTTACTCTGCAGGACTATAGCAAGAGATTCTCCAAGTCCACTTCTCTGATGTAGCTAATCTATGGATCAAAACTGAATAATTTAGCATCATGTGTCACTGCTTCTGGGCTCTCTGGGCCTAGCTCAGCTCTGATATCAGTCCCATCATACTCAGTATTAGTCATAAGTGACTTCCCAAAACACTGATGGCAGCTTGGATTCTGGCACAAACATGGGATCTCTGAATGGAAGCAATGAATTCTGGTTTTACTGGTGCTGAGGTTATGCTAATCAACTTTGGGCTTTTCAGGCTGTGTGAGAGACCTCTGATTCTAGGTCTCTCCAGCTGCCTAGCCCTGAATCCTCTTCCAAACTTTGGGACACCGCAGGTCCTTCAGGGGGTCATTGTGGAGTAGACGCCTATTATACCATTTAGGCATGGCCCCAGTTTCAAAAAGGGTCTCAAATTTGAGATTCCAGCTGTATCATCCAATGATACAGAAACTCAGACAGAATGAAGAGAACACATTCACCATCAATTACATGCTGCCAGAAGTCCACCCTCAATCAATGCTTTATAATTCCTGTAGTGATCTTGTGAGTAGAACAACAGTATTGCATGGCATTTTTGTGGTTATAAGCATACATTTATAAAACATACACATTTGAAAGCCATTATATTATCAATGTTTTGATCTATGTTTATTTTTTGGTATACTTCATACTACAAAGAGTGGCAATAAGCTGGCCATCTTTGAACCCCTGTGAAGCCCTGAAACTGTTGTTCATGGCAGGGAATGGGGACTGCATGGCTGAGTGTCTGTGGGAGGCTGGTGGAGCTGCTCCCTCTGTGTATTCTCACAGTATATCAAGGACCTCTGGGATGTTTCGTTCATATTAATGTCCTTAATTAGCCTTTAGCAATGTGAAACTGGAATGCAGCAGCCAACTTAGGAAGACATCTGATAGCCGTTGGCACCTACCCATAGAATCCAAAAACTTCCTAGAGTTTCTGAGGAGACTTACTTTTGCAAGATCTTCTGGAGGAATTTAGAGAAACCTAAAGATTAAAGAATCACTCTATCCCAATCTAAGTTATAATAAATTCTTTCAACATTACCTTGAGGCAGTGACTAGATGCTTGTACATCTCTTCTGTGTAGTAGTACATTCCTGATTTCTGTTCAACAGGGAACTCACCAAGAGACTCTCATACTCTCAAATCCTGGAGCAATTCTCTTTCACTGGAAGTCTTTCTAGGGAAAAAGTTTTCTTTTCTGGTTTCTAAGATGACAGGTGGGCACTGTGACCTGGGGTTCCCATGAAATACTTGCTCTGTTTCAGAATTTCTAATGAAGTTCCTCCTAATGGTAAAAAGGAGCACCCTAACTCTTAATTCAGGAGCTTTGCTGATTGAGCAGATTCTTCACATCTGGACACTGAGGGAGGGGTTGTTCATTCAGTTAGAGGACCTTGAACTGATGGTGGCTTTAGATGTGGTTGCACTTTTCTGTAGCAAAAGAAAGGTGTTTTACCTTACTGGGTGCTGGTGGGAAGGCATAGAAGAGCCAAGTAAACACAGGTTCTTTAGGGTCAAAAAGGCTGATAGCACCAATTTAAATGGATCCCAGAAAAGAATGAGGGTTTCTGGAGTTTGAAATAAACAACAATCTGCCCTGTAGAAAAACTTGACACCGAAGTGGAATCTTGAAGCTTTTACAGAGGAAGAAATGGGATGTATAGATACTTCACGGAGAGACCAAGTCGTACCAAACTGTTCTGGGTTGGTGATGAGGTTCAATGCCTCCAGAGAAATCTGTAAATGGTATATGGTTTTAGCTAGATCAGGGAATTGGGAAAGTGTGGGATCCACAGGACATGCTTTCTTGGCTTGGAGCATCAGAGAACATTTTAAAGCTCTAAAGCTGTCTTATGTTTTTGGTTATCTTAGAGTCAAAAGAAGAGAAAAACAGGAACATTGGCTATACTACAAAGCAATAGGAGACTCTCCTTGTTGCTCCTAAATATTTTCTTTCTGATCCTTTCATTTCCTGTTTCCCATTTTTCTGCCCCAAATTTAGCTTTCATTATTTGCTTAGTCCCTGCTAATGCATTCTCTAAACCCATGTCCTAAAACTGTGGTTAAGAAAGACACCCAAAGCCTTCTTCCTTCCTCCTTTGTGACCAAAAAGTTGATCTGAGTACCTGCCTAACTTGCTGAAAGAGAGGAAAATCAGATAGGAGGTTTATCAGAGATGGTCTAGTTTCAAGAAACTAAGTCCTGGAATGTAGACACACGATTGCATAGACCCATGATTGAATGTGCAAAACCTGAGACCAGAACCCAGACATTCTAAATCCCAAGCCATTGTTCTTTGTTTTGTAAGATGCTGGTTTCCACTTTGTGATTAATTTTGCATGTTGTACCTCCAAATATCTCATCATGAGTCTCTTCCTCTTGTGACTTTAGTTGAATTAGCTAACATAGATAGTTGATCTGGGAACTTTTCTCTCCCTCTAGCCTGGTACTGGCTTGACTATCTTGAACAAAAAGTCCTATTATGTTAAGAGAAAATTTGATTGATTAATCCTCAAATACATATTTTTATCTTTTCTAGCCCAAAATTTATTTGTCTTATTATACTTATCATCAGAAAATCTGGAAGATTCAGTCACCATCAGAACTCTGAAATACAAGTCATACTTAATGGGAGAAGTAGGCCAACAGTAGTTTTCCTCTATTGTGTTTACCTTTCTTTTCTTTGTAGAACTATATTATTGAGGTATGATTGACATACAGTAAGCTGTGTCTGTTTAATGTATAAACCTTAATGAAAATAGAGATGAATACATACTCATGAAACAATCACTGCAACCTATGCCATAAATATATTCATCACTTCCAAAAGTTTTGTCCGCTCTATTTATTATCATTATTGTGTGTACATATATGTTTGATAAGATCATTTAACATAAGGTCTGCCATCTTTCTTTCCAAATTAGCAGGAGTCCTGTCTCAGATGCTGCTGAGGCACTTTCAAAATCACTATTTAGAAATCTGATTGGATGCCATACAACTAGACATCAGCAATATGTCAGAATGGGACTTTCTAGTACCTATCCTCACACAAGAACAGCAATTTAAAAAACTATCTTTGGACAAAAATACCTTCACAAGAGCTAAGAGCACCATGTGAAAGATTACAGAATCTTTGTGTAGTAGATAAATAAGAAAAGATGAATTGAAGAGCATAGGAAGAACAATTTTACATTACCTATGTCATCCCTCCCACAATAAGAGGCAGCAGAGCACAGATAGAGGCAACCTTTGTGTTGAAGAAAAAAAGGGAAGTGGGCACTGAACTGTGCCTTTGACCGAAACACAGCCTGCTTCAGTGAAATACAGTAATAGGTATGCCGCTATGGCCCCAAACTCCAGGCTGGTACCTGCAGACTGAGCCAGGGCAGATCATACGGCCCGGGTTCCAGACTTGCCTGGCAGACATGGTTTCTGGATATATCTTAATGCCAGATGTACCCCAGTGCCATAAGTGTCAGATACTCCCTGGGACCAGCCCAGCCCCAGTGACTCCAGGCTCCAGACTGCTCCCAGGACCAGGCTGGCTTCCACAACTCCAGGTTTCACACCAGCCCCAGGGCGAGTCTGGCCCCTTCAACTCTAGTCACCAGGCCAGTGTCCATAGATCCAACCTCCAGGCTGGCCCCTGTGAATACAGGCTCCAAGAATGCCTAGTGTCAGGCTAGCCCCTGTGGTCACAGACTCCAAGACCACCCTAGGTTCCAGACCTGCCCAGATCTGGGTTGGCTCACACAAATCCAGGATTCAGGCCCACCCCAGTTCCACATTGGCAGCCCTAGCACTAGCCCTTAGATAGGTATCTGGCAAGCATCGGCAGACACAGGCTTCACGCCTACCTAGCACTCGGCTAGTTTCTTCCACCCCACTCCGAGGCCAGTTCCTAGGGTCACATGCTCCAGGAGACCCAGGGTCCAGACCCATCACAGTTGACTCCACTATTGAGCTTGCACTCACAGACCCAGTATCTAGGACTGCTTCTGTGGAACCAGGTTCCAGTCCAGTTCCTCCAGCCCTGGGACCCTAGGCAGTCTTTGTGGACCTAGTCTCCATGCCAGCCCTGAAGACCTGGGTTCTAGGCCAGAATTCACACACCCAGCCTCCAAGCCATTCCGCAGCTTCTAGGCCAGCTCCTGTGGCTACAGGCACCAGTCTAGCAGCTATAATCTCAGGCTCTAGACTGGCCCCACCCCCACACCAACCCTAGGCCAGCTTCAGGGTTCAGGCTGGTTTTTGTGACCCAGGATGCAATAAACTCAGAGCCGAGCTGTGCTCTTGCAAACCCAGTGTACAGGCTGAGTTCAGCAGACCCTGACCCTAGGCTGGCCATCATGGACCAAGGCTCTAGGACCATCTCTGAAGACACAGGCTCTAGGTCAGCTCCCATCTACCAAGATCCTAGGCCCATTTCTTCAGATTCAGGCTCTAATCCTGCACCAGTACCAGGCCAGGCCCCATTGATTCAGATTCCAAGCTCATCCCAGTAGATCCAGACACTAGGCCCATTCCACAACCTAGCCAGCCCTTGTAGACACAGGCTCAAATGCCCACATCAGAGCCATGTCAGCCCCTGTAGACATGGGCTTCAGTCCAGCCCCTGCTGGTACAGGCTATATGCCTGCCTTTATAGACATAGGCTTTATGTTCATCCCCACATACTCAACGAAAATATCCAACCAGTGGATACAGGATTCAGGCCCAACTCTACAGACCCAGGAACCAAGCCTACCACCTGCTGACACAGGTACCAGGCCAGCCTGCCTGAAGACTTCAGCAACAAGTTCACCTGCAGAACACAACAGACACCCTACCAAGAATTGCTGGATGACTGGGAAAAGGTTTTTCCAGACAAAGCCTGTATGCAAAGACCAGAATAACTTTCTTGTTTTTCAAATGTGGAGACACAAATGCACAGCCTAAAAATCAAGAAATATAAGAGAAAAATGATACCACCAAAGGAAAAAAAAAGAATAACCAATAGCTGACACAAAAAAATAAAGGTTTATGAACTTTCTGACAGTGAATTTAAAATAATGGTCTTTAACATGCTCAGTGAGCTTTAAGAGAACACAGATAGATGACTAAAAGGAATCAGAGAAATAATACATGAACAAAATAGAAAGTTCAACAAACAGAAAGAAATCATAAAAAAAGAGACATTCTGGACATAAAGGACACAATGGTTGAACTGAAAATTTCATAGAGTTCTTTGAAAGCAGATTTGATCAAGTAGAATAAAGAATCAATGAAATCAAAGACACATCATTTGAAATTACTTGAAATACAAGACACGTCTTTTTAGTCAGAGACGCAAAAGGAAAAAAACGAGATAAAATGAAGACATCTTACAGCAATTATAGAACATCAATAAGAGAACCAATGCACACATCATGTGTGTCCCAGAAAAAGAAGAGAAACAGATAGGGAAAGAAAGCTTATCTGATGAAATAATAGCAGCATACCTTCCAAGTCTGGGGAAAGAGAAATACACAGGTATAGGAACGTTGAAGATGTTTGACAAGATTCAATCCCATCAAGAGTAAAAGATATATTTTAATTAAACTGTCAAAAATCAAAGAAAAAGAAGACCCTGAAAACAAGCAAATAACATATAAGGGAGTTCTAAGAAGGCTAATAGCAGATTTTTGAGCAGAAACTTACAGGCTGAGAGCATGGAATGATATATTCAATGTTCTACAGAAAAAAAAAGTGTCAACCAAAAATACTGTTCCCGGAAAAATCTGTTTTTTGCAAATAATGGAGAGAATAAAATCTTTGCCAGACAAACAAAAATTGAGGGAGTTTATTACCATTAGAGATGTCTTACAGGAAATGCTAGAGATCAAATGTTAGGACACAAAGCATCCCATAATCAATTTGAGAAGACTGAAATCATATCATTTATCATTCCAGATCACAATGGCATGAAAGTAGAAATTAATAACAGGAGGATTTTTAGAAAACTCACAAATACATGAAAATTAAACAGCATGCTTCTGAACAACAGATGGATTTAAGAGGAAATTAAAATGGAAATTAAAAAATATGTTGAGAACATCAAAAATGGAAACTCAAAATACCAAAACTTGTTAGATGCTTCAAAACATTTACAGTGAAATAGAAGAAAGATCATAAGCAACTTAATGTTACACTTCAAGGAATTATAAAAAGAATAAACTAAGCCCAAAGTTAATAGAATGAAGGAATAAATAAAGATCCAGGCAGTTAAATTAAATAGAAACTATGAAAACAATGAAAAAAACCCTGAAATTTGATCTTTTAAAAAGTTAAATAAGATTCACAAACCTTTATCCAGACTAAGGGAAAAAAATAGAAAAAAATTAATCATAAATAAAAAGGAGACAGCACAACTTACATCATAAAAAAATCAGAAGAGACTATTATGACCAATTACATGCCAACAAATTGGATAATCTACAATAAATGGGTAAATTCCTAGATACATAAACCCCACCAAGATGAAATTGAAAATCTAAACAGACCAATAATGAGTAAGGAGGTTAAATTAGTAATAAATAATATTCCATTAAAGAAAAGCCCAAGACCTTATGGCTCCACTGCTGAATTCCACCAAACTTTTAAAGAAGAACTCATGTCAATCCATCTAAAAGCCTTCCAAAAAATTGAAGAAGAGGGAATACTTCCAAAGTTATTTTACAAGGCAAGCATAATCCTGATACCAGAGATAGGGACACTTCAACAAAAGAAAATATTAGGCAATAGCACTATTGAACTTAGATGCATCAATAAATATTAATACTAAGAAACTAATCCCAATAGCATGTCAAAAAAATCATTCATCATGATACAGTGGGCTTAAACTTAGGGATGCAAAGATAGTTCAACATACAGATCTATGAATGTGAAATACCACATCAACAGAATAAATAACAAAGTCCATATGACACTTGATAGATGCAGAAAAAGCATTTGACAAAGTTCACCATGATTTCCTGATTATGAACTCTCAACAAATGATGTATAGAAGGAATGTAACTCATACAATAAAGACCATATACGATAAGTCCACAGCTAACATCACAATAGTGAAATGTGAAAAATATTTTTCTAAGATTAAGGACAAGACAAGGATGCTTACTCTCACTACTTCTATTCAGTGCATTAATGGAAGTTCTACTCAGAGCAATTAGGCCAGAGAAAACAATAAAAAGCATCCAAATTGGAAAGGAAATAGCTAAATATGTCCCTGTTTGCGTATAGCCTGTTTCTATATATAAAAAATCCTAAAGACTGCAGCAAACTAGGTTAAAACTACTAAACAAATTCAGTAATGTGGAGAGACACAAAATGAACATACACAAATCAGTAGTGTTTCTATACACTAACAATGAAAGACCTGACAAAGAAAAAAATCCTGTTCGCATAAGCTACAAAAAATAAATATTTAGGAGTAAACATAAATAAGGTGGTAGAAGATTTATATAGTGAAAATTTTGAAACATATATGAAAAAAGTGAAGAAAACTCAAATAAATAGAAAGATATTCATTATTTGTAGATTGGGAAAATTAATACTGTCAAAATGACAATAATGGCCCAAGTGATTTACAGATTCAATGCAATTCCTACCTAAATACCAATGACATTCTTCAAAGAAATATAAAACACCAAAAAATTGATATGTTATCACAAAAGATCCTTAAGAACAAAATCAATCATGAGCAACAAGAATAAATCTGGAGATATCACACTACCTAATTTCAAAATGTACTATGAAGCAATAGTAATGAAAACAGGATGGTTCTAGCATCAAAATGGTAACATGAAACAATGGAACAGAATAGAACGTCCAGAAATAAATCCATGCATTTAAGATGACTGATTTTTACAAAGTTGTCAAGAACAGGTGCATGGGGAATGGACAGTCTCTTTAATAAATGGCTGTTGAAAAAAACTGCATATCCACATGCAGAAAATTGAAATTAGACTTTATCTCACACCGTGTACAAAAATCAACCCAAAATGGTTTAAATACCTAAATGTAAGAACCGAGACTGCAAAACCACTAGAAAAAAACATGGGGGAAATGCTTCGTGATATTAGTTGGGGCAATGATTTTTGGATAGAATCCCTACAGCACAGATAAGGAAGGACAAAATAGACAAATGGGATTATATCAAACTAAAACAGTTTTATACAGCAAAGGAAACAATCAACAGGATGAAGAAGCAACCTATGGAATAGAAGAAAATATTTGCAAACCATACATCCGATAAGCGGTTAAAGTTTAAAATAATAAGAAACTTAATAGCAACAAAACAAATAATCCAAATTAAAAATGGGCAAAGACCTGAACAGATCTTTCTTTCTCTCTTTCTCTCTCTTTGAGTTGCTTTTTCTTTTTACTAGTTTGTAATAATCTTATAATAATCTTAAAAACTCTATCACATCCATAAACCACCACAGGTGAGAGGATGATAGAGATAGAGAATGAATGCTACAGTATGTGGACAGAGTGGGGAAATCCAGGTATTCCCTATGGTAGTATGGAAAGGAGGCAGGGAGTGTGAATAGGAGGCTGTCACTTGGTTCCTTATTGCTGGATGGAGGTTGGCTAGCAGAGGAGAGAGGGACTCAAACTAAACTAGGAAATAGGGAACATCTCACACCAAAGGCAATGACACTTTGGGGCCTGAGGGATTACCGTACATTTTCTACACAGACTACAGGGGTGAGTGAGAGCTTCAGAGACTTGCACCCCTTCATAGGAAGAAATGGGTTTGAGGTTGTTTGACTTAAAGCTCCCAAATTGATATCTGGTCCAATTTCCTAAAATGGAAGCTCACCATTCAGGGAGAGGTACTGAGAAAAGTATAGCAAGAGTATGTGGTTTGGAGATGAAGTAAGGGATAAGTGGAGACAGTGGTACTCTCTAAATCTGACTCGGATAAGCAAGAATTGGAAGAGGGCCTCGGGTGAAATGGTGGCCAACACTTTGGGAGAAGACATTGCACCATAAGCTGTAGGTACTCCTGAGGGCTCAGGGACAAGGAAGTTAACGTTAGGCAGGAAAACAACTGAGAACAATAAATTAGGACTTCATGTTACTGAAATCTGGCATAATATAAACCCGGTAATTTTTTTCCTTTTTTAAATATAAGGCAACTTGTCAACACATAATTTAAAAACTGGTCTTCGGTCGCATTGCTTCAGATCACCAGAGAATTCCTGTCTAAAGAGCAGTGTAGAGTAAACAAAACTCAACATCTTAAGAACTGTCAGCTCACATTCCTCAGAGACAAGTGGAAAGGGAAGGGCTTCTTTGATCCAATTATTTTTTTTTAAAGCCCAATTCTGCATCTCTAACCGAAGAAGGGTGTAAAAATTTATAACAAAGCATAATCTAAGTATAAAGTTACAGAAAATTGTTAAATTTCTAGTTAACTCATTGCCACTTTGGAATGAGACATAATGGTCATGGAGTGGATAAAGGGGTGCCCAAAGAGTAAACAAGGGGTAAGAGGGGCTGTTTCCAAAGTAAGCTCATCTGCAGTTGTTAAAACCATGCTCACTAGGTAAAGGAATCACTCAAGAACATTAAAGCTTTCTGGAGATTTTTTTCCCCCCACTTTCTTCTTTAAACTGAGGGGCTGCACTAGAAGGTACTTGTGGAGCCACTGACACACAATGCTACACAAACCAACACCACATTCAAAGAGATACATGACATTAAAATTTATACCGTAAAGCAGTATTCTTATCCAGTGTACAGAAAACAAATGTATTTTAACTTTTTTCTTTTTGTGTATATTTTTAATCCCAAACTCAATGTGATCCATCATTCCCTACCTAATTCCTTGAGTAAGCTATTTTTTTGTTTGCTGTTTTGTGTTGTTTCTTTTTTCATTTTATTTTATTTTTAATTTTTTGTTTATTTATGTTTTTAAGGAGGGGGAAGAGTAGGGAATACAGCAGCAGGTAAGTCAGCAGAGAGTCAACAGTGAGAAACGGATCTTGGTTATGCTGAATGGTCACTATTCCTATCTAGATTTGGAAAGGGGAGTCTGGAGTCAGGATGTCAACACAAAAACAGATTTCAGTGCAAGGAAAAAATTTTGAAGGAAATTAAAAGTGCTAGTCCAGTGTAAACATGAATGATAAGTAGATAAATGGTCTTATTACAGTTTTGGAGAAACAGCAATAAGACATCAACACAACCTAGGGTAGTGGCTCACACATGAGCCCTGGAAAGCAGGTGAAGTTTACTCTCCAGCACTTGTCCTGTGGGTTTGGGCTCTGGGCTATGCACGCATGGGGCAGCTCAGCCCACTCGCCCTGCCACAGGGGCATGTGTGAGAAGGATGAGAAGGGGCTTCTCCAGTTCTAGGCTGTTGGAGGAGGAGGAGGTTATTCCGGGTTGCAGAATCATCCAGCACACTACCCTCTGGTGTGCGGACAACCCCTCCCCAGCAGGCTGCAGCTAGCTTCCTACCGCCATCCTGAATAGATATTTCTCAATAGAAGACATATAAATAACTATGGGGTTTCTTTTTTTTCTAATGCTCAACAGTACTCATTATCAAGAAAAGGCAAATTAAAACCAAAATACTGCCTCACACTTGTTAGAATTGCTATTATCAAGAAGATGAAACATCACAACTGTTGGGGAGAATGTGAGGAAATGAGAACCCTTGTGTACTGTTGGTGGGAACGTAAGCTAGTGCAGCCTTATACCAAACAATACAGAGGTTCCTTAAAAAGCTAAAAATAGAGCTATCATATGATCCAGCAATCCCTACTGCATATGTGATTAAAGGAAATGAAATCAGTACAGGCACACCTCATTTTATTGCACTTCACTTTATCATATTTCACAGGTACTATAAATGTTCTATTTACAAATAGAAGGTTTGTGTCAACCTTGCATGAAGCAAGTCTACTGGCAACATTTTTCCAACAAATGTGCTCTCTTCCTGTCTGTGTTACATTTTGGTCATTCCCAGAATATTCACACTTTTTCCTTGTTATTGTGTCTGTTAAGGTGATCTGTGATCAGTGAGTTTTGATGGTGCTATTTTAGCTGTTCTGGAGCACCACAAACTGCACCCATATAAGACAGTAAACTTAATTGATAACTGTTGTATGTGCTCTCACTGCCTCACTGACTGACCGTTCCCAGACTCTCTTCCTCTCTTCCAGCCTCCCTATTCCCTGAGACACAAGAACATTTAAATCACATAAATTATTAACCATACAATGATCTATAAGTATTCAAGTGAATGGAAGAGTCATGAGTCTTTTATTTTAAACAAAGAGCTAAAAATGATTAAGCATAGTGAGGAAGGCAGGTCAAAATCTAAGACAGTCTAATAGCTAGGTCTTTTGCACCAAATAGTTAGCCAAGTTGTGAATGTAAGGAAAAACCTTTGAAGGAAATTAATAGTGGTAATCCAGTGAACACATAAATGTTAAGAAAGCAAATTACCCTTATTCCTGTTTTGGAGCAAGTTTTAGTACTCTGGATAGAAAAGTAAACTAGCCACAACATTCATAAACCAAAGCTTAATCCCGAGAAAGACTCTAACTCTCTTAAGGTATTTGAAGGCTAAGAGAGGTGAGGAAGCTGCAGAAAAAAAGTTGGAAGCTAGAAGTAGTTAGTTCATGAGGTTTAAAGAAAGAAGCCGTTTTTTGTTTTTCTTTCTTTCTTTCTTTCTTTCTTTCTTTCTTTCTTTCTTTCTTTCTTTCTTTCTTTTAGAGTGAGTTTCACTCTGTTGCTCAGGCTAGAATGCAGTGGTGAGGCGATCAGGGCTCACTGCAACCTCTGCCTCCTGGGCTCAAGTGATTCTCCTCCCTCCACCTCCAAAGTAGCTGGGATTACAGGTGCCCACTACCACAGCTGGCTGACATTTTTTTGGATTTATAGTAGAGACGGGGTTTCACCACATTGGTCAGGCTGGCTTCAAGCTCATGACCTCACGTGATCCACCATCCTCAGTCTCCCAAAATGCTGGGACTGCAGGTATGAGCCACCGTGCCTGGCCCATTTTCATAACATAAAAGTGCAAAGGGAAGCAGCAAGTGCTGATGTAGAAACGGTAGCAGGTTATCCAGAAGATCCAGCTAAGATAATTGATGAAGGTGGCTACACCAAACAACAAATTTCCCATTTAGATGACACAGGTTTCTATTGGAAGAAGATGCCATCAAGGACGGTCACAGCTAGAAAGGGGAAGTCAATTCCTACTGTCAAAGCTGCAAAGGACAGGCTGACTTTCTTATTAGCAGTTTATGCAGCTGCTGACTTTAAGTTGAAACCGATGCTCTCTTACCATTTCAAAAATTTTGGGGCCCTTAAGGATTATGCTAAATAGACTTTACCTATGCTCTGTAATGGAAGAATGAAGCCTAGATTACAGCACCATCTATTTACAGCGTGGTTTACTGAATATTTTAAGCCTACTATTGAGACCTACTACTCAGGAAAAAAATATTCTTATAAAAATATTACTGCTCATTGACAATGCACCTATTCATTCAAGAGCTCTGATGGAGATGTAAAAGGACATTTTTTTTTCATGCCTGTTAACATACATTCATTCTGCACCTCATAGATCAAGGAGTAATTTCAACTTTCCAAGTCTTATTATTTAAGAAACACATTCTGTATGGCTATAGCTGCAATACATTGTGATGTCTCTGATGGATTAGGGCAAAGAAATTGGAAACCTCTTCGAAGGATTTTCTATTCTATATGCCTTTAAAAACATTCAGGATTCATGGGAGGAGATCAAACTATCAACATCAACAAACAGGAATTTGGAAGAAGGTGATTCCAATCCTTGCATATGACTTTGAGGCATTCAAGATTTAAATGGAAGAAGTAACTGCAGATGAGGTGGAAATAACAAGAGAATTAAATTAGAGGTAGAGCATGAAGATCTAACTGAATTGCTTCAATCTCATGCTAAAACCTGAATGGATAAGAAATTGCTTCTTATGGATGAGCAAAGAAAGTGGCCTCAAGATAGAAACTACTCCTGGTGAAGCTTCTGTGAACATTGCTGAAATGATAACAAAGGATTTCTCATGTTACATCAACCTAGTTGATAAAGCAGTAGGAGGGGTTGAAATGATTGATTCCAATTTTCAATGAAATTTTATTTTGGGTAAAATGCTCCCAAACAGCATTACATACTACAGACAAGTCTTTTGTGAAAGGAAGAGTTAATCAATGCAGCAAACTTATTTGTTGTCTTATTTTAAGAAATTACCTTAACTACCTTAACTTTCAGCAAGTCCCACCCTGGTCAGCAGCCATCAACATTGAAACAAGACCTTGCACCAGCAAAAAGGTTACAACTCTTTGAAAGTTCAGATTATCCTAGGCCCTATTTAACAATAAAGTATTTAAAATTAATATAAATTTAAAAACATAATGCAATTGGAAACCTAATAGACTACAGTATAGTGTGAACATAACTTTTATATGCATGGGGAATCCATAAACTTTGTGTGACTTTCTTTAATGCAATATTCACTTTATTGCAGTCGTCTGGAACTGAATCCTCAAAATCAGTGAGATAGGCCTGTATGTTAAACATATATCTGCACTTCTATGTACATTGTAGAATTATTCACAATATCCAAGACATAAAATCAACCTAAGTGTCTATCAACAGATTTATGAAGATTAAAAATGTGGTGCATACGCATAATAGAATATGATTCAGCTTTTAAAAAGGAGGAAATTCGGTCATGTGAAACCACATAGATGAACTTGGAATACGTTGTGTTAAGTAAAATAAACCAGGCACAGAAAGACGAATACCACATTATGTAACTTACGTGTGAAATCTGAAAAAGTTAAATTCATGAAAGCAGAGAGTATAATGGTGGTTAACAGAGGTTGGAGGAGGTGGTAGGGATTGGGGAGATGGTCACAGGATACAAAATTTCAGTTAGATGGTAGGAGCAGTCCAATAAATCTATTGTACATCATAGTGACTATATTTGAAAATACTGTTTAATGAAAATTGTTATGAGAATACATTTTAAGTGCTCTCACACAAACATTAAAAGTATAAAAGATAGTGCATAGATTAATTAGCTCTACTGTGCCATTTAACAATGTATACATATTTTAAAACATCATGTTGTACTCAATAAATGTATACAATTTTCATTTGGAAATAAATAGTTAATGATTAAAGAACATATTCACTATGAAAAAAAGAAGGAAATGGCTTTGTTTCACAGTTCCAGTTTTGAAAACCAAAAATTAAATATTCATTTTTTTTCTCCTGGCCTTCTTTTTTTAAAAAGGTGTCAGAGCCCACCCAAACATATGATACTGCCAGTTAATACTACAATCATCCCAATGTATCCTGGAGGAATTGGTTCCAGGATCCCCAATGATACTAAAATCCACTCATACTCAAGTCCTGCAGTTGGCTCTGTGGAACCTGCAGATAGGAAATGTCAGCTTTCTGCGTACACAGGTTTTGAATCCTGCAAATACTGTATTTTCAATCTGCATGGGGTTGCAGATGGGGAACCTACCAATATGGACTATTGACTGTATTTATTGAAAAAAATCCAATCATAAGTGGACCACAACTGTGTTGTTCAAGGGTCAACTGTATTTGTCAGGATATTTAATAATTACATAGATTCATATAACCCCAAATCCTTCAAACAATCTTGGGGTCAGTATAATTGTCTATACTTTACAGTTAAAGGAACTGTTACTTAGATGAATTCATCTAAATTCACACAGGTGTTTAAATGGCAGTGGTAAAACTATGTTTGAATAAATGACTAAATGATTCTTGATTACGTGTACAAATGAAAGGAACATCAAATAAATGATTTCATGAAATAAATGATACCAAATATATTGCTATCATTTAGAGATACTTTACTTATTAGCATTGTTGGTTACAAGCACTTCTCTGGCTGACTTAGGCAAAAAAAGAATTCAATCTTGAGGAAAGGTCTTAGCACTCAGCTTGGGAACAGAGAGCAACTTTTAAGGACTATATTGTGTTCCCTCAAAACTCATAGGTTGAAGGCCTAACCCCCAATGTGACTGTATTTGGAGACAGATCCTTTAGGGAAGTAGTTAATGATTAAAGAGGCTTCTAGATCAACAGGGAAACTGGCAGATAATATGGTCTCAAATAGCTGATGGCAATTAGAAAAAGAATATTTGTTTGTATATCTCAAGTGAGAGCTCTTGGCATGGTTTCTGTGGCCTTAATACTGGGTCGGCTATTTTCATCTTGTGTAATTTTGAGCAATCTATTTACGCTATCTCTATCTCAATTTCCTGCTCTATAAAATGTGGATAATAGTAATGATTACTGCATAGAATTCTTGTGAGGACCAAATGAAACAGTATATTTAGACGTTAGAAGGTACCTGGCATATTGTTAATTTCTCAATAAATGTAGGTCATTATTATTCAAAACCTATAGTCAGGGAACTTGAAGACATCACTGAATTTCTTAGTTACATTCTCAGTGTCCTTTAGCTGAATGTCCATAGCAGCTTTCAAAGACTTCCCTGGTAAAGAGCAAATTGTTCTTCCCGAAGCATGAGTGAAAAGTGGAGACGGGGTTGGGCATCTAATAGCCCTTACTGCAGAATTTGTTATTGAGAAACATATGATCCTATGTGAAGAGAGTTAAGGGAACTGAGTTTAGAAGGAGTGAGCCTATGAAAGTTCTGTCAAAAGTAAGCACATTCATAAATATAGAGAGTCATTTGGTTTTACAGTCATGAAAATATTATATTAAAGACTTCAAGCAAAATGTCAGCTACCAAATTGCATATGATTTCCTTTGAAAGAATTAAGATTATTGTTGCTTTTAGTGGATCAATCCAGAAACTTAGATGTCAACCTTCTCACTCTTTCTCAATCAATGACCAAATTCTGTAAACTCTACCTTTGAATTATCTCAAATCTATGGATCTCTTCTCATCTCAATAGGCTATTATGCTAGCTTAGCTCTCCATCATCTCTTTTGTGCCTCCCAATAACAGACATCCTCCTCCCGACAATGTTTTTCCAGTTCTAACTTTCCAGTGGCTTGACATCTCCCCCGTGATGATTTAGAAACTCTTTAACATAACTTACAAATCTTTTCTCACCTGTCACCCACTTATTTCTATAGTTCTACAGAAGTGAGGAAGGTATGTTCAGGAACCATAAAATAGTAACTGTATCCCTCACATGTCTGGTGTTTGTGGCAGTGTCCAAATATTATGTAATACAATTCTTTGGAAGAAGGCCAACTCAATTGTCTATCTTTTTTTGGTCCTTTAAAAATTCTTTTTAATAATTTTTGTGGGTGCAGAGTAGGTGTATATATTGATGAAAAATTCCTCAACAAAACACTAGCAAACCATATTCAAGAATACATTAGAAAGATTATTCATCATGACCGAGTGGGGTATATCCCTGGGATGAAGCATAGCTCACAATATGCAAAACAATCCATGCAATACATCATGTCAACAGAATGAAAGACAAAAACCATATAATCATCTCAATGGATGCTGAAAAATCATTTGATAAGATTCAACTTTCCTTCATAATAAAATCTGTGAACAAACGGAATAGAAGAAATATACCTCAACAGAATAAAAGACATATATGACAGACCCACAGCTAGTATCACACTGAACGGGGAAAAGCTGAAAGACTTTTTTCCAAGATCTGGAACACAACAAGGAGGTCCACATTTACCAGAGTTTGCTAATATTTTTATGAGGATTTCTGCATCAATATTCATCAGAGATATTGGACTATACTTTTCTGTGTTTCGATGTGTCTTTGGCTTTAGTATCAGGATAATACTTGCCTCATAGAATGAGTTTGGAAGTATTCCCTTGTGTATTTTTTTTTTTTACTTTTTCCCATTTTTCTGTTGGAATTGTTTATCTTTTTTCATATACTTTAAGTTCTGCAATACATGTGTTCAATGTGCAGGTTTGTTACATAGGTATAAATGTGCCATGGTGGTTTGCTGCACCCATCAACTTGTCATCTACATTAGGTATTTCTCCTAATACTATCCCTCCCCTAGCCCTTCACCTGCTGACAGGCCCCAGTGTATGAAGTTCCCCTCACTGTGTCCATCTGTTCTCATTATTCAACCCCCATTTATGAGTGAGAACATGCGGTATTTGATTTTCTGTTCCTGTGTTAGCTTGCTGCCTTCTCCTCTATTTTTCAGAACAGTTTGAGTAGGGTTGATATTCTTCTTTAAATGTTTGGTAGAATTCAGCAGTGAAGCTATCAGGTCCTGGGCTTTTCTTTACTGAGAGACTTTAGTATATCTTTGATCTCGTTACTTGCTGTTGGTCGGTTCGTGTTTTGGATTTCTTCCTGGTTCAATCCTAGTACGTTATATGTGTCTAGGAATTTGTCCATTTATTTTAGATTTTCCATTTTTTTGGTACGTAGGCTGGGCAAGGTGGCTCATGCCTGTTATTGTAGCATTTTGGGATGCCAAGGCAGGTGGATTGACTGAGCTCAGGAATTCGAGACCAGCCTGTGAAACACGGTGAAACCCCGTCTTTACTAAAATACAAAAAGAAAAAGAAATTATCCAGATGTGGCAGCGTGTGCCAGTAGTCCCAGCTACATGGGAGGCTGAGGCAGGAGAATTCCTGTACCCTGAGAGGTGGAGGTTGCAGTGAGCCGAGATCATGTCACTGCACTCCAACTTGGGTGACAGAGTGAGATTCTGTCTCAAAAAAAAAAAAAAAATTCCAATTTATTGGAATAATAATTGCTTATGGTACCCACTAATGATCCTTTGAATTTCTGCAGTATCAGTTGTAATGTGTCCTTTTTTATTTCTAATTTCATTTTTTGGGGTCTTCTCTCTTTTTCTTAGTCTGGCTCAAAGTTTGTCAATTTTGTTTAATTTTTCAAAAGACCCTGTTTTATTTCATTGATCTTTCATACTTTTTTTTCCATTTCAATTTCATTTATTTCTGCTCTGATCTTTATTATGTCTTTTGCTCTACAAATTTTGGATTTGGTTTGGTCTTCCTTTTCTAATTCTGTACAATGCACTGTTAGATTGTTTATTTGAAGTTTTTCTACTTTCTTGATGTAGGCACTTATAGCTATAAACTTTCCTCTTAGTACTACTTTTGCTGTGTCTCATAGGTTTTCATATGTTGTATTTCCATTATCATTTGTTTCAAGAAATTTTTCAATTTCCCTCTGAATTCCTGCATTAATCCACTGGTCATTCAGGAAAATATTGTTTAATTTTTATGTATTCATATATTATATAGTTTACAAAATTTCTCTTGTTATTAATTTCTTTTGTTTATTTATTTATTTTTTTGAGATGGAGTCTTGTTCTGTCACTCGGGCTAGAGTGCAGCGGTATGATCTCGCCTTACTGCAACCTCTGCCTGCCAGATTCATGCGATTCTCATGCCTCAGCTTCCCAATTAGCTGTGATTACAGGTGCGTGACAGCACGCATGGCTAATTTTTTTTCTATTTTTGGTAGAGACAGGGTCTCACCATGTTGGCAAGGCTGCTCTCTAACGCCTGAACTCAAGTGATCTGTCCACCTCAGCCTCCCAAAGTGCTGGGCCTACAGGTGTGAGGGACTGTGCCTAACCCTTTTTAATTTCTAGTATGTCTCCATTGTGATCAGAGAAGATTCTCAATATTATTTCAATTTTTTGAATATCTTCAGACTTGTTGTGTGATCTAACATATGGTCTATCATTGAGAATGATCCATATTCTGAGGATACAAATGTGTATTCTGAAGCTCTTGGATAAAATATTCTGTAGGTATCTATTAGATTTGTTTGATCTACAGCGCAGATTAAGTCTGATGCTTCCTCATTGATTTTCTGTCTGGAAGATCTGTCCAATGCTGAAAGTGGGGTCTTGAAATCTCCAGCTATTATTGTATTTGGGTCTATCTTTCTCTTTCTCTTTAACAATATTTCCTTTATATATCTGGGTGCTCCAGTTGGGGGTGAATATACATTTAAAATTGTTATATTCTCTTGCTGAAATTACCCCATTACCATTATATAGTAAGCTTATTTGTCTCTTTTTATCGTTTTTGTCTTGAAATCGAATTTTCTTACATAAGTATAGTGACTCCTGCTCTTCTTAGTTTCTATTGTCACAGAATATCTTTCTCCTTCCCTTTATTTTCAATCAATGTGGGTCTATATAGGTGAAGTGTGTTTCTTATAGGCAATAGATCAATGGGTCTTGTTTTTAAATCCATTCAGCCACTTTACATCTTTTGATTGGAGAGTTTAGTCCATTTACATTCAATTTTATTATTAATAAGAAATGACTTACTCCTGCCATTTTGGTATTTGTTTGCTGATTGTGAACTCCCCTTCCTTGTTTTTGTCCTTCCTGCCTTCCTTTAGGGAAAGTGATTTTCTCTGGTGATAAAATTTGGTTTATTTCTTTTAACTTTTTGTGTGTCCATTGTATGTTTTTGGGTTTGAGGTTATCATGGAGTTTGCAAATACTGTCTTATTATTTAAATCTGATAACAAGATTATTTGCATAAACAAACAAGCACAAAGTAAACTGATAAAAACCCAATGCTTTAATTTTGTCTTCCCACTTTTTAACTTTTTATTATTTCTATCTTACTCTACTGACTATTTCTTGAAAAGTTGTTGTAGTTATTATTTTTGATTGTTTCATCATTTGGTGTTACTACGTAGGGTAAAAGTAGTTTATACACCAGAGCTACAGTGTTTTAATATTCTGTCTTTTTCTGTGTACTGATTATTATCAGTGTGTTTTAAAACTTCTGGTGATTATTTATTGCTCACTAATGTTCTTTTCTTACTGAATGTTCTGTTCTTTCTAATGTTCTTTTCTTTATTTACCATTTCTTGTGAGACAGGTCTAATATTGATGAAATCCCTTAGCTCTTTCCTGGGAAAGTATTCTTCCTTCGTGTTTGAAGAGTATTTTTGCCAGATACAATATTCTACGGTAGAAGGTTTTTTTCCTTCACTACTTTAAATATGTTATGCCACTGTCTCCTAGTTTTCCACTGAAAAAATCTGCTGTCAGATGTATTGGATCTTCATTGCATGTTATTTATTTCTTTTCTCTTGCTGCTTTTACATTTTTTTTCTCCTTGACCTTTGGTAGTTTGATTTTAAATGCCTTGAGATATTCTTTGGGTTAAATTTGCTTGGTGTTCTACAACTTTCCTGTATTCAGATACTGACTTCTTTCTCTGGTATGGGGTAGTTCTCTCTTACTATTCCTTTAAATAAATTTTCTACCTCTATCTCTTTCCCTACCTTCTCTTTAAGGCCAACAACTTTTAGATTTGCCCTTTCAAGGCTATTTTCTATATTCTGCAGATGCGCTTTGTTGTTTTTATCTTTTTCTTTTGTATCTTTTGACAGTGTCTTTTTAAATAGCCTGTCTTCAAGCTGACTAATTCTTTTTTCTGCTTGGTCAATTCTGCTATTAAAAGACTCTGATGCATTCTTCATTAGGACAACTGCATTTTTCAGCTCCAGAATTTCTGATTCTTTTTAACTATTTCAATCTCTTTGATAAATTTATCTGATAGAATTCTGAATTCCTTCTCTGTGTTCTCTCTGTGTTATCAAAGTTTCTTTAAGTTTCCTCAATGCAGCTATTTTGAACTCTCTGTCTGAAAGGTCGCATATCACCATTTCTTCAGGATTGGTCCCCGGTGACTTATTTGGTTCATTTGCTGAGGTCATGTTTTTCTCAATGTTTTTGATGCTAGTAGATGTTCTTTGGTGTCTGAGCACTGAAGAGTTAGGTGTTTGCTGTAGTCTTCACTGTCTGGGCTTATTTGTAGCCATCCTTTTTGGGAAGGCTTTTCAGATATTTGAAAGGACATAGGTATCGTGATTTAAGCTGTCTCTACTTTAGGGAGCATCCCAAGCCCAGTAATACTGCGGTTTTTGAAGACTCATAAAAGTACTGCCTCAAAGGTCTTGGACAAGATACAGGAGAATTCTCTGGATTGCCAGGCAGAGACTGCTCTGTTTTCTCCCCTTACTTTCTTGAAAAAAAAAAAAAGTCTCTCTCTCTGGTCTGAGCCACCTAAAACTGGGGGTGGAGTGACATAAACATTCCTTTGGCCACCACCATTATGACTGCACTAGATCAGGCCTGAGGCCCACACAGCACTGCACCTTGCCCAAGGCCTGCTGTAATCACTTCTTGGCTACCGCCTATGTTTGCTCAAGGCCCTGGAGCTCTGCAATCAACAGGTAGCCAATGTAGCCAGGCCTATGTCCTTCCCATCAGGGCAGTGAGATCCCCCAGGCCCTGGGTGGATACAGAGTGCTGTCCAGAAGTAAGGGACTAGAGTCAAAAACATTAGACAGCTACCTGGTGTTCTATTATATTGCAGTTGAGATGACGTTCAAACCACAAGGTGAAACCCTTCCCACTTTTCTCTTGACTTTCAAAAGGCAGAGGAGCCACACCACATAGTGACCCCTACCCACTGGTTGCCAGACTACCAACCAGTGTTCTCTTAAACCTGAAGAGCTCTTAAATCAGCTTGTAGTAAAGGCTGCCTGGCCTGGGACTCACCTTTCAGGGCAGCAGGCTCCCTTGTGGCCCATGGTAGGTCCAGAAATGCTGTTCAAGAGCTAAGTCCTCCAACTGGGGATGCCAAGAGCCCACTTGATTCTCTACCATGCTGTGGCTGTGCTGGCACCTAGGGTGTGAAACCAAGTCTCTTTACTGTCCTTCCATTTTTCTGAAGAAGAAGGAATCTTGTCTCATAGCTTCCTCAGCTGGAAATGTGCTGAGTCTCATCTGAAACCTGATAGTCTGAGATGCTCATCCAAAGCCCTCAATGTGTTAATAGTACCTGGGTATTGCTGAGGTTATTCAGGGCTCAAGGTGTCTTCAATTAACAGGTGATGAATGCTCTGAGGAATGGATTCTTTCCTTCAATGCAGAGGGTTCCTGTCTGGCCCAGCCTATGTCCAGAGATGTTGTCTAGGAGCAGGGGCCTGGATCAGGGGCCTCACAACTCTGTTTGGTGCGTATCCTGTTGTGGCTGAGCTGATATGCAAAGACAAAGTCCTCCTTACACTTTCTTTTCCATTTCTCAAGCAGTAGGAAGAAGTCTCTTTGGGAGCTGCGAGATATGCAACCTGCAGTTTGGGAGGGGTGATAACAGCACTCCTTTGGCTGACCCAGCTGGTGTCTCAGTACTTCAAATGTCCCCCCAGTCCACAATTTCTGGGACTTATTCAGCACTGGAATCACCTAAGAGTTGCAGTCCTTTTGGCTAAGACTGCCTTTCAAGTTTACTTGGAAACACAGAGAACTATAGGCCCTCTGTGGTGAGGTTTTCAGGCACTGAAATTCTTACTGCTGGGATTGCTGATTGTTCTCAGGTTAGGACTGGCTTAAATGCTCCCTCTGCCTCCATGGGCAGGTGTCAGCTGAGTTTGGTCTAGTTTTCCTTTGTGTCTAACATAACAGCAATGAGTTCAATGCCTCATAATTGCTGTGTTCTTCCTCTCCCTGTGCCCAGAGATACACTGTGCACCACACGACAGCTACTGTGGTTGGGAGGGAGGGTGGTTGGTGATTCAGGACTGTTTTTCTATGTCTTTTCAGTGCCTCTTTCAGGGATATTAAGTCCAAACAGGGTACTATGAGTGCTTACTTGATTTTTGGTTCTCATGAAGGTATTTTTTTCTGTGTAGCTGTTAACTTGGGGCTTTGTGGGGTATGGGGAAGTGATTAGTGGAGCCTTCTATTCTGCCATCTTGCTTTGCTTCTCATCCCCATTATAAACTATTTTAAAAAAATATTTAATGGCTCAAGAAATTACTTAAGTAATACACGGTATAGAATAAAAATATGTGTTCTCTCAACTATCCACAGTATGCTATCAATTATGGAATAAAAAATATGTATTGAGTATTGAAATGGAACATTTTTTTAAAAGGATTATTAATTAGTTTACTGTATAACTCTATAAACTGATATAGATTTAACAAATTAATCATTTACAATTATAAACATGTAAAAATTCTTTGGTAGATTATGTGAACCACTTTTGGATCAAAAATTAGAGTAACTAATCCCGGCTACACGAGGAAATTCAAACCAAAGGAAAAGAAGTTGAAAACTTTGAAAAAACTTTAGAGGTATGTATAACTGGAATAACCAATACAGAGAAGTTCTTAAAAGAGATGATGGAACTGAAAACCAAGGCTCAAGAAGTATGTGAAGAATGCAGAAGCCTCAGGAGCCAATGCGACCAACTGGAAGAAAGGGTATCAGTGATGGAAGATGAAAGGAATGCAATGAAATGAGAAGGGAAGTTTAGAGACAAAATAATAAAAAGAAGTGAACAAAGCCTCCAAGAAATGTGGGACTATGTGAAAAGGCCAAATCTACGTCTGATTGGTGTACCTGAAAGTGACGGGGAGAACGGAACCAAGTTGGAAAACACTTTGCAGGATATTATCCATGAAAATTTCCCCAATCTAGCAAGGCAGGCCAACATTCAGATTTAGGAAATACAGAGAACACCACAAAGATACTCCTTGAGAAGAGCAACTCCAAGACACATAATTGTCAGATTCACCAAAGTTGAAATGAAGGAAAATATGTTTAGCGCAGCCAGAAAAAAAGGTCGGGTTACCCACAAAGGGAAGGCCATCAGACTAGCAGTGGATCTGTCAGCAGAACCTCTACAAGCCAGAAGAGAGTGGGGGCCAATATTCAACATTCTTAAAGAAAAGAATTTTCAATCCACAATTTCATAACCAGCCAAACTAAGCTTCATAAAGGAAGGAGAAATAAAATACTTTACACACAAGCAAATGCTGAGAGATTTTGTTACCACCAGGCCTGCCCTAAAAGAGCCCCTGAAGGAAGCACTAAACATGGAAAAGAAAAACCGGTACCAGCCACTGCAAAATCATGCCAAAATGTAAAGACCATCGAGACTAGGAAGAAACTGCATCAACTACCGAGCAAAATAACCAGATATATTATAATGACAGGATCAAATTCACACATAATGATATTAACTTCAAATGTAAATGGACTAAATGCTCCAATTAAAAGACACAGACTGCCAAATTGGATAAAGAGTCAAGACCCATCAGTATTCTGTATTCAGGAAACCCATCTCACGTGCAGAGACACACATAGGCTCAAAATAAAAGCATGGAGGAAGATCTACCAAGCAAATGGAAAACAAAAAAAGGCAGGGGTTGCAATCCTAGTTTCTGATAAAACAAACTTTAAACCAACAAAGATCAAAAGAGACAAAGAAGGCCATTAAATACTGGTGAAGGGATCAATTCAACAAGAACAGCTAATTATCATAAATATATATGCACCCAATACAGGAGCACCCAGATTCCTAAAGCAAGTACTGAGTGACCTACAAAGAGACTTAGATTCCAAAACAATAATAATGGGAGACTTTAACACCCCACTGTCAACATTAGACAGATCAATGAGACAGTATGTTAACAAGATACACAGGAATTGAACTCAGCTCTGCACCAAGCGGACCTATTAGACATCTACAGAATTCTCCACCCCAAATCAAAAGAATATACATTTTTTTCAGCACCACACCACACCTATTCCAAAATTGACCACATAGTTGGAAGTAAAGCTCTCCTCAGCAAATGTAAAAGAACAGAAATTATAACAAACTGTCTCTGAGACCACAGTGTAATCAAACTAGAACTCAGCACTAAGAAACTCACTCAAAACCGCTCAACTAGATGGAAACTGAAAAACCTGCTCCTGAATGACTACTGGGTACATAACGAAATGAAGGCAGGAATAAAGATGTTCTTTGAAACCAATGAGAACAAAGACACAAAGTAACAGAATCTCTGGAACACATTGAAAGCAGGGTGTAGAGGGAAATTTATAGCACTAAATGCCCACAAGAGAAAGCAGGAAAGATCCAAAATTAGCACCCTAACTTCACAATTAAAAGAACTAGAAAACCAAGAGCAAACACATTCAAAAGCTAGCAGAAGGCAGGAAATAACTGAAATCAGAGCAGAACTGAAGGAAATAGAGACACAAAAAACACTTTAAAAAATTAATGAAACCAGGAGCTGGTTTATTGAAAGGATCAATAAAATTGATAGACCATTAGCAAAACTAATAAAGAAAAAAAGAAAGAATCAAATAGACTCAATAAAAAATAATAAAGTGGATATCACCACCGTTGCCACAGAAATACAAACTACCATCAGAGAATACTACGAACACCACTATGCAAATAAACTAGAAAATCTAGAGGAAATGGATAAATTCCTGGATGCATACATTCTCCCAAGACTAAACCAGGAAGAAGTTGAATCTCTGAATAGACCAATAACAGGATCTGAAATTGAGGCAATAATCAATAGCTTACCAACCAAAAAGAGTCCAGGACCAGATGGATTCACAACCGAATTCTACCAGATGTACAAGGAGGAACTGGTAGCATTCCTTCTGAAACTATTCCAATCAATAGAAAAAGAGGGAATCCTCCCTAACTCATTTTATGAGGCCAGCATCATTCTGATATGAAAGCCTAGGAGAGACACAACAGAAAAAGAGAATTTTAGACCAATATCCTTGATGAACATTGATGCAAAAATCCTCAATAAAATACTGGCAAACCGAATCCAGCAGCACATCATAAAGCTTATCCACCATGATCAAGTGGGCTTCATCCCTGGGATGCAAGGCTGGTTCAATATACGCAAATCAATAAATATAATCTAGCATGTAAACAGAACCAAAGACAAAAACCACATGATTATCTCAATAGATGCAGAAAAGGCCTTTGACAAAACTCAACAACCTTCATGCTAAAAACTCTCAATAAATTAGGTATTGATGGGACGTATCTCAAAATAATAAGAGCTATCTATGAGAAACATACAGCCAATATCATACTGAATGGGCAAAAACTGGAAGCCTTCCCTTTGAAAACTGGCACAAGACATGGATGACTTTTCTCACCACTCCTATTCAGCATAGTGTTGGAAGTTCTGGCCAGGGCAATTAGGCAGGAGAAGAAAATAAACTGCATTTAATAAGGAAAAGAGGAATTCAAATTGTCCCTGCTAGCAGATGACATGATTGTATATCTAGGAAACCCCATTGTCTCAGTCCAAAGTCTCCTTAAGCTGATAAGCAACTTCAGCAAAGTCTCAGGATACAAAATCAATGTACAAAAATCACAAGCATTCTTATACACCAATAGCATAGAAAGAGAGAGCCAAATCATGAGTGAAGTCCCATTCACTATTACTTCAAAGAGAATAAAATACCTAGGAATCCAACTTACAAGGGATGTGAAGGACCTCTTCAAGGAGAACTACAAACCACTGCTCAATGAAATAAAAGAGGATACAAAGAAATGGAAGAACATTCCATACTCATGGGTAGGAAGAATCAATATCGTGAAAATGGCCATACTGCCCAAGGTAATTGACAGATTCAATGCCATCCCCATCAAGCTACCAATGACTTTCTTCACAGAATTGGAAAAAACTACTTTAAAGTTCATATGGAACCAAAAAAGAGCCCAAATCACCAAGTCAATCCTAAGCCAAAAGAACAAAGCTGGAGGCATCACACTACCTGACTTCAAACTATACTACAAGGCTACAGTAACCAAAACAGCATGGTACTGGTACCAAAATAGAGATATAGACCAATGGAACAGAACAGAGCCCTCAGAAATAATGCCACATATCTATAACTATCTGATCTTTGACAAACCTGAGAAAAACGAGCAATGGGGAAAGGATTCCCTATTTAACAAATGGTGCTGGGAAAACTGGCTAGCCATATGTAGAAAGCTGAAACTGGATCCCTTCCTTACACCTTATACAAAAATCAATTCAAGGTGGATTAAAGACTTAAACGTTAGTCCTAAAACCATAAAAACCCTAGAAGAAAACCTAGAGATTACCATTCAGGACATAGGCATGGGCAAGGACTTCATGTCTAAAACACCAAAAGCAATGGCAACAAAAGCCAAAATTGACAAATGGGATCTAATTAAACTAAAGAGCTTCTGCACAACAAAAGAAACTACCATCAGAGTGAACAGGCAACCTACAAATTAGGAGAAAATTTTTGCAACCTGCTCATCTGACAAAGGGCTAATATCCAGAATCTACAATGAACTCAAACAAATTTACAAGAAAAAAACAAAGAAACCCATGAAATAGTGGGCGAAGGATATGAACAGACACTTCTCAAAAGAAGACATTTATGCAGGCAAAAGACACATGAAAAAATGCTCATCATCACTGGCCATCAGAGAAATGCAAATCAAAACCACAATGAGATACCATCTCACACCAGTTAGAATGGCAATCATTAAAAAGTCAGGAAACAACAGGTGCTGGAGAGGATGTGGAGAAATAGGAACGCTTTTACACTGTTGGTGGGACTGTAAGCTAGTTCAACCATTGTGGTGGTCAGTGTGGCGATTCCTCAGGGATCTAGAACTAGAAATACCATTTAACCCAGCCATCCCATTACTGGGTATATACCCAAAGGACAATAAATCTTGCTGCTATAAAGACACATGCACATGTATGTGTCTTGCGGCACTATTCACAATAGCAAAGACTTGGAATCAACCCAAATGTCCAACAATGATAGACTGGATTAAGAAAATGTGGCACATATACACCATGGAATACTATGCAGCCATAAAAAATGATGAGTTCTTGTCCTTTGTAGGGACATGGATGAAATTGGAAATCATCATTCTCAGTAAACAATCGCCAGGACAAAAAACCAAACACCGCATGTTCTCACTCATAGATGGGAATTGAACAATGAGAACACATGGACACAGGAAGGTGAACATCACCCTCTGGTGACTGTTGTGCGGTGGGGGGAGGGGGGAGGGATAGCTTTAGGAGGTATACCTAATGCTAAATGACGAATTAATGGGTGCAGCACACCAGCATGGAACATGTATACTTATTTAACTAACCTGCACATTGTGTACATGTACCCTAAAACTTAAAGTATACTAATAATAAAAAAATTAGAGCAACTAAAGCTATAAAATTTGATGCCTTACACAGCAATCATGTGCAGATTGTATAAAATCCTAATTGATAATATTTAATATATCATCTGGTGTAGATGATTTAGGTTTGTAAGAAGACATAAACTGCCTAAGGGTAGAGAATCACTCTTTACGGAATCATGGTGTAATTAAAAGAATTCGATATTTGGCCTCATTCCAGACATTGCCACTCGTCAGTTTTGTGACCTGGGGGAAGACATTTACTTTTTTGTCAGCAACAGCTTCCTTATTTGTGTAAAAATAACTCTTGTTTTTCTCATGTCATAAATGATTACAATTTGAAGTTGCTTTCACTTCCAAAAAGTGGGTAAAGACTTTTTTTTTTAATTAGAGAGAGTATCTCACCCTATTGCCCAGGCTGTATTGCAGTGGTGAAATAGCTCACTGTGATCTCAAATTTCTGGGCTCAAGCAATCTTTTCATCTCAGTCTCCTGAATAGTTATTAGTATAGACACATGCCACTATATGTGGCTAATTGAAAACCAAAATTTAAAAGGGGGTTTTATTAGGTTGCCCAGAATCATATCAAATTTCTGCCCTCAAGTGATCCTCCTGCCTCAGCCTCCCAAGTAGCTGGTATTACCGGTGTGAGCCAATGCACCCAGGATAAAAATTTTATAACTTATATTCTCCCATTTTTTTCATCTCAATGTCTTCACAATGTAATGTAGATCAGACTCTTTTAGATAGATTTTTATAAGACACAGATTTCCAGGCACTTTGGGAGCCTCTGATTTACCTGATCTGGAAAAGTTCTTGTGTTGTTGACAAGCAAGCCCAATTGATCTTGAAGTAGATGGTGTGAGGAACACACATTGAAAGCAATGTTTGTCTCTATTCCTCTGCAAAGCTAATTCCAGTCCCCCTGAAACTTTTCTCCAGTAATTGCTTTTTCTTCTGATACTTACAATACCCCTCACTCCTCTCCACTTTAGACAACCAGAGGACAAGGCATGTGGAACCCAGTTCTCATTATTATGGTAACGTTCTTGAGGCATTCTTGGCTTTTTCCAAGACACAAATGGTTGAAAGTATTAGGCCAGCTATTTTGCCTTGAAACCAAACTTTCCAACTGTTTGTTTGCTCTGCTAATTTCATTTAAATAAGACTGCAGCTATGCTATTTTTGCCAACTATAGAAAATTGACTTAATATTGTTCTAGAATAGTCTTTCAGCTACAACAAGTTATGTATAAATCAAAAGCTTCTTGTGTAAAACTTTTTAAAATTGTAGACGCTGCTCAATACAGAACAGTCTCAGTCCTCCTCTGGTCCACAAAGCCTCTGACTTCCTGTCTATGGACAGAACATCTGGTTTAATCTACAGGAACCCATAACTTCCTGAAGCTTTATGCTAATCAGTGACAGCATGAGTCAATTGAATTTTAGTGTGTCTGAGTCCATAGAGTGTTAGCTACTGAAAACTTTCCATTGCCAATCTGAGCAAGTGCAGCAGGTAGTGTGCCTACAGCTCTGCAAAGAAATTTCAGGTAAGCAGAATTGTTTAGAACAGCCTTTTTTTTCTTGGCATTTCAATTAACTAGGATTTTTTTCTCAATCATTTGTATTTGTTAATCTATTTCTTTTCCCCTGCAAACCCTTGGAATGAGCACTCACCAGGGTCTCAATGTTGATAACAAATTCTTCAAAACTTTTTAGGTACCTGAAGCTGAAAAATAGTTTAGAAAAAGCCAGTGTGTAGCCTTTTGAATTTCTAAAATGTCCAAATGCCTTCCTTGAATTATAAATTATCAATATGCTTAAACATTTCTCTGACAACCTCTAGATCTCCAGGGTAATATTGTTAGCAAAAAGAAAAAAAAAATCAGTATTCTCCTTGCCTCCAATCCTGCTTCTAGAGTATTACTTGTTTATTTGCATAGAAAAATATTCCTTCTTCCTTCTGTGTCATGTGGCTAGAATAAAAAAATGCTTTTCTGTTGCCCTTTGCCAAATTTCTCTCCTTTCGTTGAAACATTTGACACCTGACATCCTAATTTTTCTCGCAGCAAACTTCTGCTACATCCTGTTCAAGTCTGTGATACCTGAAACTCCCAGTTCCTTCTTGGCTCCTACCCTATTGACTTGGAGTTGATGACAACAGTCATACATCCCAAACTGATCTATATTAACATTGCTATTCTTTGACTTCATCAAGTAATTTCGTCCCTTGTTTTTCTATATTTTCTCACTTTATTGGTCTCCAACTTACTTTACTTTTTTCTTCTCTGTCTTAGATGTGAGTTTCAATCCTTCATTTCTATGTTCTCAAATGCTTTGTCCCTTATCTTTTTTGTTAATCAAGCCCTGAAAAAACCAATCTTGGTTTGTTTTAATTTGCCTTCTGTGCTTCTACTTTCAGGGTTCTGAGCTTAATATACTGTTGAGTAACACTTCCAAATCATGGTGTCCATCTTTACACAATCCTAAGCATGCTTCCCAGTCCTTGCTAATTCTAGTCCACCCTTTCTCCCATTAACAACAAAAGCCATTTATACCCTAACCGTTTCCCCTAACATCCTACTTCTTTTTCTGGACACTTTCTTGGCCTACTCCCTCACCCACTCACTTCTAAAAAGTGATTTTGGGAATAGGAAGAAATTTTACCTCTTCCAGGAAATAGACATTCAAAAATAACTTGCCAACCCTCTGCTCTTTTTCTCTATCCCTGTGTACTCCTATATACAATTAGTCCTTACTTAACATTGTCAATGGGTTCTTGGAAACTGCAATATCAAATGAAACAACATGTATCAAAATGAGTTTTACCATAAGCTAATTAATATAAAGAAGAGTGAAGTTCCTCCAGCATATTTCTGGTGACAAAAACATCACCAAATTTATAAAGAACTGAAACATTTCTAATATAAAACAATGCAATAAATGTAAGCTGTATGTACATTTAAGAAATATTGATACAAACAAGTAAGATAATTACTTACCTAATTTTTGGTGCGTTGGTGTGTGCTGGTGATCACAGTGGTGGTGGGTTAAATTGAGAAATAAATGTTTGCAAAGCAAAAGTAGTAAGAAGCATCTCTTGTATCTATGAATTTAAAAATCATTCACAAATGTGATGGGCTCGCTGAGTCCTTTTGCACAGCGTTGTTTATTGTCATGCATTTGTATCATTATCATACACTTTATGAATTTTTGTTGTATTGGGTATGTTTCATTCATTCATTTTTCAACTGCCTTATTCCAGTTCAGGGGAGCAAGTGACTGAAGCCTATGCTGGTAGCTCAGAGCACAAGGCAGGAACCCACCATGGACTGGAAACCCTTCCATCCTGGGGACACACATGCAGGTGCACACAGGCACACTCTCTCTCTCTCCCTCTCTCTCTCACCCACACACACACACACTCATCCTATAAAAATTTAGACTTGCCAATATACTAGTGTACACATTTTTGAGATGTGAGAGGAAATGGGATTATCCAGAGAAAGTCCACGCAGACATGAGGAGGACAGCCAAACTGCCCATAGACAGTGGTCCAGCCAGGAATTGATTTTTCCCTCTTAACCATTATAATGAAAAGATATTGAACAAAATAACATTATTTGATGACCTGCTGTATACCTACATATATACGCCTGCATCTGCATCCATCCTAAAGTTTTTTGACTTCTCACTGGAAGAAGTATTCTTCCTGTTCAAAACTTAATTTAACAAGTATTCTGAGAATTATGGTTCACCATTATATGAATTAGTCAGCAAAAAGGAGCTGAAATTGTGGTTGGCATTTTGTACATAAGGTCACTGAATTTCTGTCACCTTTCTATGTCCTTTTAGATGCATTGGCCTATCAATTACTTATATCTTACCTCTTGTAGTTAGTATAGGTATGCTTAACTCTCATCTAATAAGAGAAATGCCTTTCTTTGAGATCTTATAGCTCTCTTCTTCTCCTTGACACTCCCGTGTTCTTCTTTCTTTTCTGGTCAAGCTCTTTGAAAAAGTTACCTTCACTTCCTCACATTTCATTTAGTCTCCAATCCCCATAACCTGAATTCTTCTCCCGTCCACAACTCTTACCAAGTCGGTAATCAACTCCTAACTTCAAAATGCACTGCCATCTTTAGTACTCATCTCTTTTAGCTTCTCAGCAACCTTTGAATGCTTTGGTTACTCTTTCCTTGAAGGTTTCTCCTATTTTGACTTCCAAGGTCCTTCTCTTATTTTTCACATTCTTTTTTTTTTTTTTTTTGCCATGTTTCCTATCTCTTCTACTGGCTCCTCTTCCTCTCTGATTTTGTTAAACAACACCTGATCCAATAGTCACTCCCTTACAATCCTTCATTATAATATATTGAAGAATATAGTATATTATATTAGACTATTGGATCATGTTGACCCGTAAACATTCTACTGCCTTGGCACCTTGGAGTGAATTGAAACTAGGTGTCTCTCATTGGTGAGAGCTGAACCAGGGTCTAGTCATGGAGGGAAGCTGACAGTGAAAAGGAAGCGGGTCGGAGAGCATGTGCTATTGGTAGAGAAAATAGGCCATTTACCTTTTTTTTAATCCACATTTTTGTGCACCCCCTACAGTTTATGCATCCAATATTCATTGCAAAAAAACCTACTATTAGGAATTTCCTTCTGCTTTGAAAGTTTCTGTTAGCAGCCACGTTTTTCTCAGAAACTTGGCTATGCCAGGAGCAAAGAGACTTAATGCTCAGTCTTTCAGGAAAAGCATTCTAGAAACCCCATTTCTATCCTTCACTGACTCTATTTGTTCATTCAATGAACAAAAGCTTATTAATTTTTCCACTATACTGGGTGCTGAGCTTGATGCTTGAGTCACAATAAAGACTAAGACATAATATCACCTACCAAGGAGATTACTCTCCTCTGAGGAAATATGCTACCAAAGCCTGCAGAATGGGCAGAATTCTGTGCCATTTGGCTAGTGTGCCCATCATCTTATACAGTGACAGAAACAGATGAGCTTGTTCTAGATCTGTGGTTTGCCTCAAAATGTCTATTTTGTGCCAATAGATTTATTCAAGCAAGTTACATATAGTCCATCTTTGAAGCTGCAGTTTTCTTCATGTATGTTTCTGTCCAGTGGAATGGTCACCTTCACTGGATTTAAAGGTAATATACACAAATTACCACCATGCTGACCACTTCATACAACTTTTCTGGCAAGGAAATCCTCATGACAACCTAGAAAGTAGATATTACTATCCCCATTTTATAGATAATGCAACTGAGGCAGAGAGGCTCAAATAATTTGACTTACCTAAGGTGACTCTGATAGCCAGAAGAGGAGCCAGGGGTGGAGTTTTGGTTTGTTTGATTCCAAAGCCCATGTTGTTAACCACTTTCCTTCCTTTTGTATTGATTTTGGCTATGTACTTATGAAGGGGCCAGCCCCTCCACACCTGTGGGTATTTCTCATCAGGCAGGATGAGATACTGAGAAAAGAAATCAGACACAGAGACAAAGTATACAGAAAGAAAAGTGGGCCCAGGGGACCAGCGCTCAGCATACCGAGGAATCACACTGGCACCGGTCTCTGAGTTCTCTCAGTATTTATTGATGACTATTTTCACTATCTCAGCAAGGGGAATGTGGCAGGAGAACAGGGTGATAGTGGGGAGAAGGTCTGCAAGAAAACATGTTAGCGAAGGAATCTGTGTCACAAATAAGTTCAAGGGAAGGTCCTATGCATGGATGTTCACGTGGGTCACACGTATGCTTCTCTCCACCCAAACATCTCAGTGGAGTAAAGAGTAACAGAGCAGCGTTGCTGCCAGCATGTCTCACCACCTGACACAGGGCAGTTTTTCCCCTATCTCAGAGTAGAACGTACAATCGGGTTTTATACTGAGGCATTCAGTTCCCAGGGGCAGGCAGGAGACAGAGGCTTTCCTCTTATCTCAAGTGCAAGAGGTCTTCCTCTACAAATCCTTCTTCAGCACAGACCATTCATGGGTGTCAGGCTGGGGGATGGTCCAGTCTTTCCCATTCCACGAGGCCATATCTCAGGCTATCACATGGGGAGAACCTTGAACAATACCAGGCTTTCCTGGGCAGAGGTCCCTGTTGCTTTCCAGAGTGAATTGTGCCCCTGCTTACTAGAGAATGGAGAATGGTGATGACTTTTACCTAGCATACTGCCTGTAAACATATTGTTAACAAGGCACATCTTGTATAGCCCTAGATCCCTTAAACCTTGATTCCATACAACACATGTTTCTGTGAGTACAAGGTTGGGGCTAAAGTTATAGATTAACTGCATCTCAAGGCAAAACAATAGTTCAGGGTACAGGTCAAAATGGAGTATCTTATGTCTTCTTTTTCTACATAGATACAGTAACAGTCTGATATCTCTTTCTTTTCCCTACATATCCCCCTTTTGCTTTTTGCCAAAACTGCCATCGTCATTGTGGCCCATTCTCACTGGTTGCTGTCTCTTTGGAGCTGTTGGATACACCTATAGACTAACAAGAGACAGAACAGACATACAAGGATTAATATGAAATTTACAGTAGTGCAACTTCTGATGGCTTTAACGTAAGTGACAGGGTTAAGCTTTGTGAGGCCATCAGCAGCTTTTACAATTGCCTCAGTTTTTGGCACCAAATTTAAATGGGCTTTTGTTGC